>NC_091189.1:25835141-26000141 GCF_040958095.1 Procambarus clarkii
AATCTACAAAAGTGGCAGCAGGGAAGACCCCCTCAATTATAGACCTGTATCATTGACAAGTGTAATAGTGAAAGTATTGGAAAAACTAATCAAAACTAAATGGGTAGAACACCTAGAGAGAAATGATATAATATCAGACAGACAGTATGGTTTTCGATCTGGAAGATCCTGTGTATCGAATTTACTCAGTTTCTATGATCGAGCCACAGAGATATTACAGGAAAGAGATGGTTGGGTTGACTGCATCTATCTGGACCTAAAAAAGGCTTTCGACAGAGTTCCACATAAGAGGTTGTTCTGGAAACTGGAAAATATTGGAGGGGTGACAGGTAAGCTTCTATCATGGATGAAAAATTTTCTGACTGATAGAAAAATGAGGGCAGTAATCAGAGGCAATGTATCAGAATGGAGAAATGTCACAAGTGGAGTACCACAGGGTTCAGTTCTTGCACCAGTGATGTTTATTGTGTACATAAATGATCTACCAGTTGGTATACAGAATTATATGAACATGTTTGCTGATGATGCTAAGATAATAGGAAGGATAAGAAATTTAGATGACTGTCATGCCCTTCAAAAAGACCTGGACAAAATAAGTATATGGAGCACCACCTGGCAAATGGAATTTAATGTTAATAAATGTCATGTTATGGAATGTGGAATAGGAGAACATAGACCCCACACAACCTATATATTATGTGAGAAATCTTTAAAGAATTCTGATAAAGAAAGAGATCTAGGAGTGGTTCTAGATAGAAAACTATCACCTGAGGACCACATAAAGAATATTGTGCAAGGAGCCTATGCTATGCTTTCTAACTTCAGAATTGCATTTAAATACATGGATGGCGATATACTAAAGAAATTGTTCATGACTTTTGTTAGGCCAAAGCTAGAATATGCAGCTGTTGTGTGGTGCCCATATCTTAAGAAGCACATCAACAAACTGGAAAAGGTGCAAAGACATGCTACTAAGTGGCTCCCAGAACTGAAGGGCAAGAGCTACGAGGAGAGGTTAGAAGCATTAAATATGCCAAAACTAGAAGACAGAAGAAAAAGAGGTGATATGATCACTACATACAAAATAGTAACAGGAATTGATAAAATCGACAGGGAAGACTTCCTGAGACCTGGAATTTCAAGAACAAGAGGTCATAGATTTAAACTAGCTAAACACAGATGCCGAAGAAATATAAGAAAATTCACCTTCGCAAATAGAGTGGTAGACGGTTGGAACAAGTTAAGTGAGAAGGTGGTGGAGGCCAAGACCGTCAGTAGTTTCAAAGCGTTATATGACAAAGAGTGCTGGGAAGACGGGACACCACGAGCGTAGCTCTCATCCTGTAACTACACTTAGGTAATTACACTTAGGTAATTACTTGAAACTGTGTATGGAGTCAGCCTTCACCACATCACTTCCTAATGCATTCCATTTGTCAACCACTCTGACACTAAAAAAGTTCTTTCTAATATCTCTGTGGCTCATTTGGGCACTCAGTTTCCACCTGTGTCCCCCTTGTGCGTGTTCCCCTTGTGTTAAATAGACTGTCTTTATCTACCCTATCAATTCCCTTCAGAATCTTGAATGTGGTGATCATGTCCCCCCTAACTCTTCTGTCTTCCAGCGAAGTGAGGTTTAATTCCCGTAGTCTCTCCTCGTAGCTCATACCTCTCAGCTCGGGTACTAGTCTGGTGGCAAACCTTTGAACCTTTTCCAGTTTAGTCTTATCCTTGACTAGATATGGACTCCATGCTGGGGCTGCATACTCCAGGATTGGCCTGACATATGTGGTATACAAAGTTCTGAATGATTCTTTACACAAGTTTCTGAATGCCGTTCGTATGTTGGCCAGCCTGGCATATGCCGCTGATGTTATCCGCTTGATATGCGCTGCAGGAGACAGGTCTGGCGTGATATCAACCCCCCAAGTCTTTTTCCTTCTCTGACTCCTGAAGAATTTCCTCTCCCAGATGATACCTTGTATCTGGCCTCCTGCTCCCTACACCTATCTTCATTACATTACATTTGGTTGGGTTAAACTCTAACAACCATTTGTTCGACCATTCCTTCAGCTTGTCTAGGTCATCTTGAAGCCTCAAACAGTCCTCTTCTGTTTTACTCCTCATAATTTTAGCATCGTCCGCAAACATTGAGAGAAATGAATCGATACCCTCTGGGAGATCATTTACATATATCAGAAACAAGATAGGACCGAGTACAGAGCCCTGTGGGACTCCACTGGTGACTTCACAGCAATCGGAGGTCTCACCCCTCACCGTAACTCTCTGCTTCCTATTGCTTAGATACTCCCTTATCCACTGGAGCACCTTACCAGCTACACCTACCTGCCTGTGTGTGTGTGTGTGTGTGTGTGTGTGTGTGTGTGTGTGTGTGTGTGTGTGTGTGTGTGTGTGTGTGTGTGTGTGTGTGTGTGTGTGTGTGTGTGTGTTTGACTGGGGTGGTACCTGTGACAAATGATGACGCAGGTGTCCTCAGGCCCACTCAGTGGACAGAATCAGGCCCGCTCAGTGGACAGAAACCTTGCGTAGAGCAAAAAGAACCGTGTCCCACATGGTTCCAGGCATATGGGACACAGTTCCAGACATATGGGACACGGTTCCAGACACATGGGACATGGTTCCAGACACATGGGACATGGTTCCAGACATGGGACATGGTTCCAGACATGGGACATGGTTCCAAACATGGGACATGGTTCCAGACATGGGACATGGTTCCAGACATGGGACATGGTTCCAGACATATGGGACAGGGTTCCAGACATGGGACATGGTTCTAGACATGGGACATGGTTCCAGACATGGGACATGGTTCCAGACATATAGGACAGGGTTCCAGACATGGGACATGGTTCCAGACATGGGACATGGTTCCAGACATGGGACATGGTTCCAGACATATGGGACATGGTTCCAGACATATGGGACATGGTTCCAGACATATGGGGCATGGTTCCAGACATATGGGGAATGGTTCCAGACATATTGGACAGGGTTCCAGACATATGGGACAGGGTTCCAGACATATGGGACATGGTTCCAGACATATGGGACATGGTTCCAGACATATGGGACATGGTTCCAGACATATGGGTCATAGCTCCAGACATACTGAACATGGTTCGTGACATATTGAACATGGTTCCTGACGTGAGACATACTTCCAGATGTTCTAGGCATACCTCCCAACACCCGAGGCACTCAAACGTTCCTTACCTTGTATTGGAAGAGATGAGGACTTTTTAAGTATTCCACGAGGTGGCGGCTCCGGTGCAGAGGCCCCGTGACTGAAGACTTTATAAATATCTGAAGGACTCTGAATAGTTTCAGTAGGAGCCTCAGTTTTACCAACACTCTCCGTTAGTGGGTCCTCCAGAGGAAGGGTTAGAGGTTGGCTGGTGTACTTAATGCGACAAATATCTTCACTGTCATCATCTGGGATTACCGTGTAAAGGGTCCGCACATCGTCTGCCCAAGAAACCCTCCGCTTAAATTTTGCTCTCTTTGCTGGTAGCATTGCGTCACTCGTCTCCCCCTCGTCACTCATAGTTCTCAATTCATCACTAGCATGATTATCAAACTTCACTACCCTTCCTCTCTCTTCGTCTTGTTCGTAATCTTCAGTATCTTCACTTTCAGCCTCCCTGGGAAGTAAATAATTATCAAACAATAATTGAAGCCAGAAATACTCACAGGAAAATTAATTATCATATAAGAACATGAAAATAAAAGAAATGAGAAAATCCGTAGGAGCCATGAGGAGGATTCGAACCCGCTCACTTGGTACTCCCAAGCTAGTGCCCTAGACCACTTCACCACGACACGAAAAAGCAATGCAACCTGGGATTCAGCTGAATCCACTAGGAGTCCTGAGGCTACCATCCTCTAGGTCTAAGGAGTAGACCTAGAGGTTGGGAGTACCAAGTGAGTGGGGTTCAAATCCTCCTCACGGCTCCTACTGATTTTCTCATTGATAAATCACTTTAATGTGATTTCATTGTGCAATAAAAGACATTACATAGTGTATTTTTCTTGGATATAAGACACACCTAATTTGCAAGGATATTTTTTTTTTTTTTGAGGGGGGGGGGCGGGGTTCAGTATGTCTCATCATACATTTAGTGGTAGTGATTTTCAAGTGGCTTTATAAGGAAAACACAATTTTCTGCATGAAAATACTGTTTTCAATACTGTTTGGCTCGTGATGGTCCAAAATCATGTGTCATATCCACCGGAAAGTATAGTAAGTCCTATTGGCCCATAGGAGGTAGCTCCTACTTATGTTCAAGAAACTTGTTCATTAAGTCTAATCTTCAATTGAAAAAAAAAACAGCATTGAATGTAATGAAACGCCATTTTCTGGGTGAGACCCGGAGGCTCCCCGGAGCTTATCCAGGCTGATGTGCTAATGTCAGACTTTGGCATCAGTCATGTGTATGGAGTTCTATGGGCCTACCGGGGACCACGAGCCAGAACCTGGCCCTCCCTCAGAGAGGTAAGGGAAGTAATGGCCTATAGAAACCCCCGTGTGGTTGGAAGCATTCTATGTCTGCCATCGACCAGGTCAAACATCCAGAAAGGTAACCATCCCAAAACAAACCCCTATTCTGGTGAAAATTGCTACCACAAGCCGTACAAGTGAATAGAACTCCCCTAAAAGAAATGAGCAAACGATCATGACATCACACGTCGTCGCGCCGCTGTCTGCGCAGCTCCACCCACCCTGGGAGGGGGGAAGGGGGAGCCCCAGACCTACCGCGCTGGCTATCCACAATCAGTTCTGAGGCTGGGTGTCAAAAAACGCGAAAAACCACCGACTGGAAGGAGGGGATGCTGGGAAGCCTCTGGGTCTCACCCAGAAAATGGCATTTCCTTACATTCAACGCTGGTTTTCTGGGGGAAGCCCCCTTTGGCTCCCCGGAGCTAACTACCCACAGAAGAAATAAGAGGGACTTACCCGGGAGGCGGTCGCCGCACACTCCTCAACTCAAAGTCGAGACAACTGGCTGCAACTGCCAACCCAAGGCGACACAGGCCCGAATGGGCCCGGGAACAACCATGAGATATCGAGCAGCCAGGACTCTGTACGCCCTCCAAAAGCCCCGTGCCTGAATGTCAGCCAGGACATGTCGCCAAGACGGCAGCAAGAGCAGTGAATCTACGAACATCATGGGCACAGGGATAGAACGCAGGCTGGCTAGCCTTAACACAGCAGATGACTTGGGAGACCCTCACCCGCAAACAGGGAAGAAGGGAACCAGATCAACCCAAAGCGCGCCCCGGACATAGTAGCCGTGGCGCGCAAATAACAGCGGAGGGCCACAACCGGACACACAACACGATGTTTCCCCGGCCTAACCAACCAAGCACCAACAAACCAAGGACCCCTCCGGAAAGCAGCAGCCTCATTCTGTGCCAGAAAAGAGGGAGACGGCTGCAACCGAACAAACCTATCGCCACGACCGAAGGAGCAGAAACCCCTGCGTCAGAGGAGAGTAGGAAGCTCACCAACCCGACCCCTAGAGGCAAATGCCATCAGGAAAAAGAGCCTTCGAGAAACAAACCCGGACCGGAGGGGCCGCAACAAACCGAGAAGAAGAAAGAGCACGCAGTCCAAAGACCAGGACGGCTCAGGCGACACATGAGCAGGCCAGAGGTGAAACAACGCACGAGACAGCTTACAAAACGGCGCAGAAGTAACACCAAGACTGAAAGCAAGCTGAAGCAGCTCCGTCAGTGCCACACGAAACGAGACGTCAGTATGCGGCAAGAAGACGGCCCCGAACCTCCACCAGAAAAAGACAAGCCGACACCAACAAACACAGCCACCTAAGAAGTGACAGAAGGAAAAAGAAGGACTGCTAAAAAAAACCATACTGCCGCCAAGAAGTAGTACGCTGGTGGGACACCAACAACGAAGCCACCTGACCACCAACCGAAGGTGAGACACTCGAGGCAGAACCCAACCAGCCCCGTCAAGGTTCATTCGAGCCTAGGAAGAGGCGGAGCCATGGGAAGATCTCGGGTGCGACCACCGAACAAGCAGAACCGGAAAAACCAAGTCAGCAAAGAAGGAGATGGAACGTCTGCTGAACAGAAAACTCCCCAACGCAAGCGAGCTCGCCAGGAGATCGGAGACTACGGGTCCGACACAAGGCTCCAGAGAAGGGACACCGCGCGACCCTGAAAATGCCAATAGGCAGGGCAAGCCAGGAAAATAGGAACCCAAACCTGGCAACAGGAGGGCCAAACGTCACAAATAAAACACACAACAGTGTGTAGGAGAAAACAAGAAAAGACCAGAAGAACAGCCCCAGCACCAGCGGCCAGGGACAAGAGTGAAGCAGTAAGATGAAGAACGAAGAAGGCATACAGCAAATCGGGAATGAAAGGGACACGATCAATCCGCAGAGCTGCAGACCATGACCCAACAAGTCACACCAACAACACACAGTCGCAGGCCCTGTCCCAACAAACCAACTGAAGAAGGTGCAAAGGTTTGCCACCAGACTAGTACCCGAACCGAGGGTTACGAGCAACGAAGACAGACTAATGAACACAAGTGCACACGCACCATGCGACACAGGCAGAAGGAGCGCCCAAAGGAGCCAAAGAAATGCAAGAAAGAAACATTCCAGTGGCAGAGTAGTAAACAAATGGAATGAATGAGGAAGGGAAGTGGTGGAGGCTGACCCCACACACAGCTGCAAGTACAGACATGAGAGCCGAATAGATGTCAGGGAAGCAACAAGGGGAGAGACAGGACGAAAGAGCCAAAGCTCAACCCCCAGGAAGCACAACCAGGGGCGGACAACTAGTCGAGGACAGAGAAACCAATGTACAGTACATGGAAGGGCCAAGCCAGGCACTCCAAGACGGGAAAGGAATGAGGTACCCCAGATAAAACCACAAAAACGCCACAATCAATCCCCAACACGCATCCCCAGACACAAAACTGCAGCAAAATGTCACCCCACAACATCCTGACACAGTAACAAGTACCACATGTTACTGTGGTACATGTTACTAATGCACATGTGCATTAGGCAGAGATGTGGTGGAGACTGACTCCAGACAGTTTCAAATGTAGATATGATAGAGCCCAGCAGGCCTAGGGACTTGCACATCAGGCGATTGACGGCCGAGAGGCGGGACCAAAGAGTCAGAGCTCAATCCCGCAAGCACAACCAGGTGAGTACAACTAGGTGAGTACATAACCTGCACCTCAACCATTGCACCTCGTAACATGGATGAGGTAGGGTCCCTTAATCGACTCAAGCAAGGGTTGGACATGCATATGAGTGGGACTGGACGGGTAGAAATAGGAGCTGCCACATATGGGCCAACAGGCCCTCGGCAGTCACCTGTGTGCTGACGATCTTATATTCGTATCCAAAAACCACGAACCAGCGCCTGGCCGAAAGAGACGCCAGACTGCAGAAACTCACCTGTCGAACGTAGGCACGAAAGTGTCATGACATAACGTAGCCAAGAAAATCCCGGGAGCACCGCCAGGGAAAGAAGGCCAGAGGCGAAGGAGCCGCCCCACACCCATGACACAGGGAAAACTCTGGCATCCACCCCATAGCTGCAATCCAGAACTCCCCAGTAGCTACGGGGCACGGACTGGAGAATGGAGAAGAATGAGAGGCGAAGCACCCGAGAGAAAAGGTCGCAAAACACCAGCACTGGTGTACAACGCCCAGACCAAAACAAACTCCCATGGCACATGCGCAGGACACAATGTCCGACCTGCACAACCCGCTCAGCGGGAAGGCGCCAACTAGGACTACTTTACAAGAAAAATAGCCAAACAGTTCGTGACCCGAGTGAACTGCTAAGTAGAAGAACAGCCCAGCTCATGGGAACAGGAGCCAAAAAAGAAGTAAGCAGCGACATAAATAGCTGGCTTATGAAATGAATACAATGAACCTAATCGGGAACCCAATTGGGCTACAAGTAGCCCAATCTGGCATCCCGGACTAGGAGTATGTAAAGAAAACGAGCAGTGCTGAGACAGAGCATGGAGAGAAGAGACGGCAACAAAAGAACGAGACAGGACCGAAAACCAAGAATAAGCACAGAAGAGAACCAACAAGCCCTAGAAAGGACCAGAGGGAAGCCACACCGAAAGACAACAGACGTTCCAATAATACAGGAAGTAGCGAAAAACCTTCCTGAACCTTCGAGAACAAACAGAAACAAGTACATAAAGGCACAGTCGCACCCGAGACTAAAAGTCATGCAGAACCCCAAGAAGAGGGGAACATGATGGAGAAGTTCTGTCCCAAGAAAAAGGGGGGAAAAACAGAGAAGAGCACCCACCGACAGGACGGAACCAACTGACTCAAGGGACAAGGAACCGAGCCCTGGAGAGGGGCCGACGCTCAACAACTCGTACGGAAAGGGGGGGAGGAAAACCCCACTCCGCGTAACCGCAAGCCCGGCCTAGAGGGTAAAAAAATCCAGCGGGGTCCAACGAGGACCTAGGCCCCCCAAGTCAGCTCCGGGAACCCACATGGCAGGCCCTGCGGCCGAGCCATCCCCTCAAAGCCCCGGCCTCACAAGAAAAAACCAGGACAGCCGCAAAAATACTAAGGAAGGGAGCCCACTGGCAGACTCATACAACACGGCTGGAGGAACAGGTTCGAATGCCCCCTTCACTACCCCGGAAGGGGAATTGCCCCGAGAACGCCCGAGTCTCAAAGCCAACGAAGCCCCGCCCCGACCCCGAACCCACAGATGGTAAGAATCCGGATGCAGGGAGGAAGGGGGGGGGGCCAGACTAGACCACAACAGGGAAAAGACAAGGAGGCATGGAAGGAACCGAAGCCACTAACGCCCCCAAGCTCAAACACCAACCAAAACGGGGCAACCTCGGATCTTCCGGGGAGCAAACAACCGAGAGCGTTGCCACCATCGAAGCTCAACGTGCAACGCCCGCGCTGCCCGCACCTGCATAGTCAGCATAAGACTGATTAACCGAGTCACAAACAAGCAACAAAACTCGCAGGACTCTGGGCCGAAGGTGTCACCGACCCCACAGGCAACAGACAGAGGCAAAGACAGAGAGAGTCACCTGGAGACAAGGGGACAGAGCAACCCTTAAACTCGCTGGAAGTGAGGGGAACTCCGGGGTCACATCCATTGGACCTGCACGCCCCCAGGAGTTTCCCAGGGTCCTGAGCGTTTACTATAATAGGACTTGTGCTCAAGTAATCCCAGGCAGGGTACTGCTAACCGGCACCCAAGTCTACTAAACAATCTTCTAAGCACTGAATTCCTGGGACGTGTACACTCACAGGGACCTAGCAGGGTAAACCACCGGAAGAAGGAAGAACACTCAGTACACAGGGTACACAGGGGGCAAGAACGAAGACAGACCCCCCACCAGGCAAACAAAAAGAAAAAAGAAAACCCCCGCAAGAGGACAGAGTACCCAGGAGGAACAGAGCCGGCCACCATGATTGGTGAAAACAAGCTGTGCAGCACCTTGCACCCCACCAGTGCAAACTGCCCCTTACCCTAAGGCGAACAAGGGAGACAGAACACCCAAGCACACAAAGGGCAGCCAAAAACCAAATAGTAAATGGCCTAGGAGGGGCAGAACCCAAGGAACTTGTGGAAGGTGTTGACCAGACCACACACTAGAAATTGAAGGGACGACGACGTTTCGGTCCGTCCTGGACCATTCTCAAGTCGATTGTGATGAGGAGGTAGGGACAGGCAATAAATAGGCAAGAGAGAGCTGAGGAGGAAAGTCAGGTGTAGGGGATAGTAGTAATGAGAACTGCAGCAGGCCTATTGGCCCATACGAGGCAGCTCCTATTATAACCACCGAAGGAGATAGTAATAGGAAAAAGAAGAGGATAGCAAGGGAGCGTAGGAGAAGACAATGAACAGAAAAAGGGAGAAGAGAGAAAGAAAAGGAAAGAGAAAGAAAGAAATGGAAGGGGGAAAGCTTATGTTAAGTCACGTTTGTTAGAAAGATTAGAGCATTTGAGTATATACTGTGAAAGGGAAGAGTCCACAGCAACAAAGCCAGGACTCAAGTTCATGTTGGGTACATTGTGTATAAGAGCCGATTCTACAAGATGGCGTCTGTGTAGAGTAGAGGCAGGAAAGATTATTTTGGAGGAAGACCAATCAATGGGATGATTAGAATCCCTCACATGGCAGAAGAGAGCATTGTTAGTGTCTGCAGACATAACACTTCTCTTGTGTTCTTTAAGTCTGTCATTCAGTGTACGGCCAGTTTCGCCAAAGTATTGGAGAGGACAAGATGAACAGGAAATAGAGTAGACACCAGCAGCATTAGAAGCAGGAGGAGCAGTGTGAACTAGATTGCTACGAAGTGTGTTAGTTTGTCGAAAGGCGAGTTTAATGTCAAGAGGACGAAAGGTATTGGTAAAAGTTTTGAGTTCAGATATGAAGGGAAGGCATAGTACAGTGCTACTAGTGTTGGAAGCAGGTTTAGGATGAAAGAAATTTCGTTTAGCTTGAGAGTGGGCACAGTTGATGAAATGCAAAGGATAACCAAGGCGAGAGAATGATTTGTAGATAAAGGCAATTTCAGAATCAAGAAACTGAGGGTCGCTGATGCGTAGAGCGCGGAGGAAGAGAGAGACGAGGACACTTTTCTTAACAGGAGGAGGATGGTAGGAAAAGAAGTGAATGTACATGCCACTATGCATAGTGGCATGTACATTCACTTCATGTACTCTACATTGTGGAAGGTGGCCTCAAGCTCCAAGGGCAGTACTTACAGGGCACCTAGGGAAGGAAACCCTAGGCACATGCAGCCCGAGTACTGAAAAATCACTCCCGGCTCACGCCCCACCTAGAAGACAGTCACCATACTCTAGGTACAGTGCTGAAACAACCACCGGAGCCGGAGCACACAACCTCAGCCTCTAGCATCAGCCGAAGAACTATGGTGGATAGCCAGCGCGGTAGGTCTGGGACTCCCCCTTCCCCTGCTGGGGAGGAGGGGAGCTGCGCAGACAGTGGCGCGGCAACGTGCGACGTCATGATTGATTGCTCGTTTATTTTCGGGGGAGTTCTATCCACTTGTTTGGCTTGTGGTAGCAATTTTCACCAGAATAGGGGTTTGTTTTGGGATGCTTACATTTCTGGATGCCTGACCCAGTTGATAGCAGACATAGAATGCTTCCAACCACACGGGGGTTTCTATAGACAATTGCTCCCCTTCCTTCTCTGAGGGGGCCAGGTTCTGGCTCGTGGTCCCCGGTAGGCCCATAGAACTACATACACATGACTGATGCCAAAGTCTAACATCAACCTGGAGAAGCTCCGAGGAGCCGAAGGGGCTCCCCCCAGAAAATAAAGTGATCCCATCTCTATTCTAACAATTATATAAAACTTTAATAAATCAATGGAATTTCCATCTAATCTATCCAAAACTAAATAATTTTGGTAAACTTACTCTTTGCCTTCATCATCGTCGTCGTCGTCGTCGTCCTCCCCAGTCGCCTCGTCCTCCAATTCAATTTGATTTAATCTCTTTGTGATATCCTCATAAATTTGCCTATCAGTTTCTGATAGATTTTTGACAAATTTGTCATCCAAATCCGACAAATTGCTGTCCTCGGATGCGGCACTGGTTCCTGCTACTGGCTCTTCAACATCCTCACTCGCTGACACCTCTCTTTTTTCCTCCTCTTTTAATTTTGCATAGAACCTGGAAACTCTCTTTTTGCGCTCTTCTGCAACAATACAAATATTGATAGTTTGCATCATTCCATAAAAGCCATTAACTGTATTCCAAAAATAAGCCTTGATAATACCATTTTTTCCAGCAGATATGAAATGTTTTATCCACAACTACCCAAACGTATATTGTATTTACATAAATGCATAAAATTATGTTCTCTATTACAAAATCACTTTCAATAAGTAAATGCTGAAACATAAGAACTGTTTTTTTGCAAAATATCCTCCCATAATAAATACATCAGAAAATATGACAAGTAAAAAACCAGAGTTGAATGTAATGAAACGCCATTTTCTGGGTGAGACCCGGAGACTCCCCGGAGCTTTTACCAGGCTGATATGCTAATGTCAGACTTTGGCATCACTCATGTGTATGGAGTTCTAGGGCCTACCGGGGACCACGGCCAGAACCTGGCCCCCTCAGAGAGGCAAGGGGAGCAATAGCCTATAGAAACCCCCATGTGGTTGGAAGCATTCTATGTCTGCCATCGACCGGGTCAAGCATCCAGAAAAGTAAGCATTCTAAACAAACCTCTATTCTGGTTAAAATTGCTACCTAAAGCCGAACTAGTGGATAGAACTCCCCAATAGAAAACAAGCAAACTAGTATGACGTCACACGTCACCACGCCGCTGTCTGCGCAGGGGGAGCCCCAGACCTCCCACGGCGGCTATCCACCCATCAGTTCTGAGGTTGGATGTCAAAACACGAAAAACCGCCGACCGGAGGGAAGGAGGGAGGGTTGCCGGGGAGCCTCCGGGTCTCACCCAGAAAACGGCGTTTCATTACATTCAACACTGGTTTTCTGGGGGGAGGCCCGTTGGCTCCCCGGAGCTAACTACCCACAGAGGAAGGTCAAAGGGACGGAACCAGGAGGCGGACACCACGCACCCCCCACGGAAGCGAGACAACCGGCAGCAAACGCCAACCCAAGGCGCCACAGCCCGGAAAAGTCCCGGGAACAACACGAGAACAGCGAGCAGCAAGGCCCCTGCACGAACACCAAAAATCCATGCCCGAATGACCGCAAGGACACGTCGCTCAGACGGCAGCGAGAGCAGCGAAGCCACGAACGCCACGGGTATGGGGGAAGAACACAGGCAGCTTAGCCGCAAGAACACGGCTGACAACCCAGGACACCACCACCCGCGAACCGGGAAGAACAGAACCGGATCAACGCAAAACGCGCCCCGGACACAGATGCCGCAGCACGCAAATAACAGCGGAGGGTCACCACTGGACACAAAACACGACACACCCCCGGCCCGACCAACCAAGGACCCCTCCAGAACGCAGCAGCCCCACCCCGCGCCAGAAAAGATGGAGACTGCTGCCCCCCGAACAACATAAACGCTAAAACTGAAGGAGCAAGAAAAACTCAGCGACCCGACCCCCAGAGGCAAATGCCAACAGGAAAAAGAGCCGACAAAAAACAAACCAGAACCAAAGGGGCACTATCAACCGAGGAGAAGACAGAGCAGGCTGACCAGAGACCAGGACGGTGCAAGCAGTGCATGAACAGGCCGGAGGTGAAACAACGCACGAGACAGCTTACTAACAGTGCAGAAGAAACACCAAGACCGAAAGCAAACCAAAACGGCTCCGCCAGCGCCGCACGAAAAGAGGCGACAGGATGTGGCAAGACGACGGTTCCCAACCCCCACTAGAAAACCAAGCCGACGCTAACAAGTGCAATCACTGAAGAAGGGACAGGAAAAGGAAGGACCGCCAAAATACCCCATACTGCCGCCAAGAGAAGTACGCAGGTGGGACACCTACCACGAAGCCACCCGACCACCAACCGGAGGCCAGACCACGAGGCAGAACGTAAGCAGCCCCGACAAGGCCCCTCTGAGCCCAGGAAAAGGCGGAGCTGCGGGAAGATCTCGGGCGCGACCACCAAAACCCAGGCGGCACAAAGAGATGGAACATCTGCTGAACAGAAAAACTCCCCAAAACAAGCAAGCAAGCCCGCCAGGAGTTCAGAAACGACGGGTCCGATGCGAGACATTGCAAGACCACGAAAAACCAACTGGCAGGGTAAGCCAGGAAAACGAAGAAGGCGGAAGGGTTACCGCCAGAAACAGTACCCGAAACCAAGGGGTACGAGCAAATGCAACAGACCAAGACAAAGAAGCACACCACAGGACACAGGCTGAAAGAACACCCAAGAAGCCAAGGAACGCATGCAGAACACCCGTGCGGCAGAGGAGGAAACAAGGGAACGCACAAGGAAATGAAGTAGTGGAAACCGACCCCCCCCCACACACAGCAGCAAGTGCAGGTAAAAACCTACCAAAGGAGATGCCAGGAAAACGACTGGGGAGAGGCAGGATGAAAGAGCTGAAGCACAAAACCCCAGGAAACAACCAGGGGTAGACAATCAGGAAGGGACAGAAAAACCCCACGCACAGGAGAGGGCCAAGCCAGGGACCCGAAGACCAAGAAAAACAACAAGCAAACCCCCGCACGCAAACCCTAGGCACAAAACAGCAGCAAAGTGCCACACCACAACCGGACACAGGAACAACGACACTCCACCGCGAAACACGTTACCAATGCACACGTGCAGCAGCAGCAACAGGCACCACCGCAACATGTAAATAGCAACTCGCTTCTGCAAAGGCAGAGAACGGAGCAGGCAGACCCCAGACAGGGCCAACGGAGACACGACAAAACCCATAAGGCCAAGGAACCTGCACACCAGGCGACCGACGGCGGAGAACCCCGCTCGATACCTGCTGGATGGGGTTCTGGGAGCTCATGTACACCCCAAGCCCGGCCCGAGGCTAGGCTAGACCGGCCAGAGGGTGGCCCACCAGGCAGCTGCTTGGAGCGGCCCGCAGGCCCACATACCCCCCACAACCAGGATGGGCCGGAACTTCTATTTGAAAACAGGCTAGTGTGCCCCGGAAGTCCACAGACGTGACGTACCGGCAATATGGCGTATGCTTGCAAGTAGGTCGTGTAACAACCGCAGACCTCTGATGGTGATACAGTGTTCCTCGATTGTGCCTATAGCAACCACTGCACTCCACTGGTACTATCCTGCAAGTTCATCCAGACAGGCGGGACCCAAGAGCCAGAGCTCAACCCTGCAAGCACAACCAGGAGAGCCCTACCAGGTGAGAACATAACCAGCACCACAACCCATACACCTCATAACACGAAAAAAGGTGGGTCCCCTGAATGACTCAAGCATGGGTTGGACATGCACATGAGGGGGACTGGAAGGGTTGAAAAAAGGGACAGTCACTGGTGTGCGAACGGTCTCAGTCGTACAGAAATATACCTAAAGAAAGACAGGTATATAACCATCTCCGCATCCAGCGCCCGGCCAAAAGACACCAGACCGCAGAAACTCACCTGTCGAACGGAGGCACGAACGTGACACAACCCAACAGTGCCCAGAAGATCCTGGGAGCACCGCCAGGTGAAGAAGCCAGAGCCGGACATGCAGGAGAGCAAGGTAGAGACAAAGGAGGCGGCCCACACCCATGACACAGGAAAAACCTCGGCGTCCGCCCCACAGCTGGAAACCAGGACACCCCCGAAGCGAAGGGGCACATACCGCAGCAAGGGAGAAGAGCGAGAGGCGAAGCACCTGAGAAAAAAGGGCGCAAAACACCAGCACTGAAACACACCGCCCAGACCAAAACAAACTCCATGGCGCATGTGCATGACATGCTGGCCGAACCGCACAACCCGCACTGCGGGAAGGCGCCAACCAGGACTACTGCACCAGAAAAGTAGCCAAAAGCAGAAGCAGGAACAACAAAACCGGCCAACGAAGCGAAGACAGAGCCCAAAAGGGTACCCAACGGAGCCATAAGTAGCCCAACAGGTCGACAAGTAGCCTAACCGGGCCACAAGTAGCCCAACAGGGCGACAAGTAGCCCAACCGAGCTATTGGCCACAAGCAGCCCAACCGGGCTACAAGTAGCCCAAAACGGCGACTCGGACGAGGAGCCGACAGACGTTCCAATAATGGGGGAAGTAGCAAAAATCTTCCTGAACCCTCGAGAACACAGAAGCCAACACTAGTCCCGAAGGCACACAAAGGCGCTGGCACACCCGAGACCAGAAGTCACGTAGAACCCCAAGAACGGGGAAACATAACGAAGACACCGTCCCAAAAAGGGGGGAAGGAAGCATCCACCCACAGGACGGAACCAACCGACTCAAAGGCCAAGGAACCGAGCCCGGGGAGAGGCCGACGCCCAACAACACGTACGGCGAGTGGGGAGGAAAGACCCCACTCCCCGTAACCACAAGCCCCACCTAGAGGGGGAGAAAAATCCCCACGGGGTCCTACAGGGCCAAGGCCCCCCAAGTTAGCCCCTCCCCAGTCCCAGGAACCTACACGACAGGCCCCGGGGCCAAGGCCGTCCCCCCCAAAGCCCCGGCCGTACCAGAAAACCACTGCACTCCATTTCCTTTCCGCAAAAACACTAAGGAAGGGAGCCCACTGGCAGACTCTTACAACACGGCTGGAGGAACAGGCTCAAATGCCCCCACCACTACCCCGGAAGGGGAAGTCCCCGAGACTGCCCGAGTCTCAACACCATCAAACCCCGCCCCGATCCTACAGACGGTAAGGAACCGGATGCAGGCAGGAAGGGTGATCCAGGGGAAAGACAAAGGGGCGTGGAAGGAACTGAAGCAACCAACACCCCCACAATAACCAAAACGGGGCAGCCCCAAGGCTCCCGGGGAGCAAACAACGAGAGGGTTGCCACCACCAAGGCTCAAAGTGCAACGCCCCTGCTGCCCACACCCGCTCAGTCAGCACAACTGGGTAATCGAGCCACAACGAGCAACAACACTCGCAGGACTCCGGGTCGAAGGTGTCACCGACCCCATAGGCAGCAGGCGGAGGCAAAACAGAGAGTCACCCAGAGACAAGGGGTGAGCAACCCTTAAACTCGCTGAAAGCGAGACGGGACTCTGGGGTCACATCCATCAGACCTGCGCGCCCCCAGGGGTTTCCCAGGGTCCCGAGTGTTTACTATAAGAGGACTCGCGCTCAGGTAATCCCAGGCAGGGTACTGCTAACCAGCGCCCAAAGCTACCAAACAACTTTCTAAGAGCTGAACCCCCAGGACGTGTACACTCACTGGGACCTAGCAGGGGGTACCACAAGAAAATACTCAGAACACAAGGGACACAAGGGGCAAGAACGAAGGCAGACCCCCCCCCCCCCCCCACCAGGTAGATAAACAAAAAAGAAAAAGAAAACCCCGCAAGAGGACAGCGTACCCAAGCGGAACAGAGCTGGCCGCCATGATTGGTAAAGACAAGCTGCACAGTACCCTGCGCCCCACCAGTGCAAAACTGCCCCTTACCCTAAGGCGAACAAGGGAGACAGAACACCCGAGCACACAAAGAGCGGCCAAAAACGAAGCAGTAAACAGCCTAGCAGGGGCAGGACCCAAGGAACTTGTGGAAGGTGGCCCCAACCCCCAAGGGCAGTACTTACAGGGCACCTAGGGAAGGGAACCCTAGGTGCATGCAGCCCGAGTACTGGAGACTCACGCACCACCTAGAAGACAGACACCACACTCTAGGTACAGTGCTGAAACAATTACTGGAGCCGGAGCACATAACTGGTGGATAGCCGGCGTGGGAGGTCTGGGGCTCCCCCTTCCCCCTCCCGGGGAGGGGGGAGCTGTGCAGACAGCGGCGCGGTGACGTGTGACGTCATACTAGTTTGCTTGTTTTCTATTGGGGAGTTCTATCCGCTAGTTCGGCTTTAGGTAGCAATTTTAACCAGAATAGGGGTTTGTTTTGGAATGCTTACCTTTCTGGATGCTTGACCCGGTCGATGGCAGAAATAGAATGCTTCCAACCACACGAGGGTTTCTATAGGCCATTGCTCCCCTTGCCTCTCTGAGGGGGCCAGGTTCTGGCTGTGGTCCCCAGTAGGCCCTAGAACTCCATACACATGACTGATGCCAAAGTCTGACATTAGCATATTAGCCTGGTAAAAGCTCCGGGGAGCCGAAGGGGCTCCCCAGAAAAACTAACAGTTAATACTTATGGAAAAATGCTATCAGGTAACAATTACACATATAATTGAAAACAAACTCCATTATGTCAGTCACCAAAGAGTACCATCTTTCAATGCAAGGAGGATAATTCTAACTTATTTCTTCAAATGTGTTACAATGAGGGATGTTCTCGCCATTTATGATCACCTTGCACGAGACACTGAGGGATGTTTTAAAGTACCACTAAAGATTTAAAAGTCTTGCAAGTATATGGTGCTCACATCTGCTTCCTCAGGCCTCCAGTAAGTAGACACCATCTTGTAAACAAATTGTGGGCACCCTGACAGGGGCCTGACAGCTGAGTGGACAGTGCTTCGGATGTGTAGACCTGAGGTTCCGGGTTCGATCCCTGGTGGAGGCGGAAACAAAATGGGCAGAGTTTCTTTCAACCTGATGTGCCTGTTCACCTAGCAGTAAATAGGTATCTGGGAGTTAGACAGCTGCTATGAGCTGTTTCCTGGAGGTGTGTAGCAAAAAGGAGGCCTGGTCGAGGACTGGGCCGTGGGGATACTAAGTCTTGAAATCATCTCAAGATAACCCCATTATGGGTACATGCATATAATCACTTACAAAATACTAACAGGAATCAACCAAATTGACAAAGAGGAATTCCTGAAACCACCAACTTCAAGAACAAGAGGACAGGGATTCAAGCTTAGGAAACAAAAGTGCCGAAAAAATATTAGAACGTTTTGGTTTGCAGAGTGGTAGACAGTTGGAACAAGTTAAATGAGGTGGTGGTGGTGGAGGCCAAAACCGTCAGTAGTTTCAAAACGTTATACAACAAAGAGTGCTGGGAAGATGGGACACCACAAGCGTGGCTCTCATCTTGTAATTACAATTACATAGTTACATATGCGTAGTGGCCACATGGCCATTACATGTGTAGTGGGCACATGGCCACTACACCATTACGTGTGTGTGTAGTAGACACTACACCTCATATGTATGGTGAGCCCATTTCTATTACACTATACAGTGGCACCTCGATTAACGAGTTTAATCCATTCCGGCACTGAGCTCGTTATGTGGAAAACTTGTCTTAAAAAACAAATTTCTCCATTTAAAATACAGGAAATAAATTTAAACTCCCTTACCTCCTCATCCCCTTACTAATGGTTCAAATTGTTGATGATGCCTGCCATACTCCCTTGTGAGATCAGTCACACAGACACCATGCTCATGCTTTGCTATAATTTCCTTCTTCAAATCCACAGTAATTGTGTCTTTCTTCCTCTTGACAACACTATCTTTAGCAAGCAGCTTCTTTGGCGACATCGTGCGTTACAAATTGTAGTCACAAAAACCCAAAGAAGAAACGCAAATAAATGCAGAGGGATGCTTGTTGTGTGTGATACAACAACTCTGGCGTTGGAGGCGTCCGAGAATTTGCGAAAACCCGCTAGACGCTAGGAAGTACCATGTGGTTTTGCTCGTTAATAGAGGTGAAGCTTGTCAATAGAGACAAATTTGCTGCGAGTGGCTTGCTCGTTACTCGAAATGCTCGTAGATAGAGCCACTCGTTAATCGAGGTGCCACTGTATATAAATGTCCACGCTTTCACTACACATTAGGGGCTTAACTGGCTTACCCCTCGCAGTGTTTAAGAGATAATTTGATAAACAGCTCCAAAGGATACCTGATCAACCAGGCTGTGATTCGTATGTCATGCTGCGAGCAGGCACGTTGAAACAGCCTGGTTGACCAGGCCAACAACCAGGAGGCCTGGTCAGAGACCTAGCTGTGGGAACCTTGACTCCCAGAATCACTGCAAGGTAACCCCTCCTGGGTGTAGAGGCCTCACATTAATTACTGTAATACTAATTAACATTAATAATGCTAAACACACTATCTGTACTGTTGCTAAAACTGCAGGTCCTATAATGTAGACATCTATTTCTGTCATCACTGTCACCTGCATATTGTATACCAGTTATTAAATTTCTTGCACATCTCACATATGTTTTCTTTCTTCCCACTTGATAATGTTTACCCAATTAAACAAACAAATGTAACCATATTCTTCAAAGTTATGCCTGAAACACTTTGCATATTAATAGTTTAATTTAATATGCAACCCCTGCAGCTTCAAATACACCACTGTATTAAGTTCTTATGTATGGACATTTATGAATAATATATTATTATTATGATTAATACATTTATTGTTCTAAGAGAATGCAGGAATAAACTGCTAGGAGGAGAGGCATGAAGCTAGATTTCACTTCCCCGTTATCATTGATAGGTAAGCAACATACCTCGACTCTTCTGATACTCCTCCTCGGTGATTTCTTCTACAATATCGACTTGGTCGCCACATTCCACTGCCAGCACCTCTTCTGCCGTCTTCAGCCAGTTGGTGTGTATCGTTTTTGTATTTTCAGCACATTTGATTTTCTCTTCACAGTCTGAAACACTTTCAGGTAAGCACATGATCTTAAGAAAGAAATATGCAACACAGAATTGTCATAAAAAGAATTCAAACAAAAATTAAGCAATTTAAAAGCTCAGTACATATCTAAATATTTTCAGTAAATATAAACAGTAAATCACTAAGGAACATGTCACAAGAGTCAACTGTATTTTGGTGATTTATATGTATAGAGTAAATATTATTTTTGTTTAGGATCTAAATGAGATGATGTACTTAAAAGCAAAGAACACAATGAAATGAACAACTGATTCACAAATATTTCTCCCTAAATGATCTACTGATTCACAAACGTTTCTCCCTAAATGAACAACTGATTCAGACATTTCTCCCTAAATGAACAACTGATTCACAAACATTTCTCCCTAAATGAACAACTGATTCACAGACATTTCTCCCTAAATGAACAACAGATTCACAGCTGTTTCTCCCTAAATGAACAACTGATTCACAGCTGTTGTTGTTAAGATTCGCTACATGGAACAAAAAGTTCCAAGTAGCATGGGCTATGGTGAGCCCGTAGTGGACCAATTCACAGCTGTTTCTCCCTAAATGAACAACTGATTCACAGCTGTTGTTGTTAAGATTCGCTACATGGAACAAAAAGTTCCAAGTAGCATGGGCTATGGTGAGCCCGTAGTGGACCAATTCACAGCTGTTTCTCCCTAAATGAACTACTGTTTCACAGATATTACTCCCTAAACAAACTACTGGTTCACAGGCACTTATCCTTAAGTGATCTACTGCATAATACAGCAGGACAACTCCCCTGAATGCAAGAGATAATAAGCATACTACAACTTTAAACTATACTGTACTATATAAAAGTGATAATGATACGAATCTTAGTTTCCAATAACACATGAATGCTTTGATTTTCTACAGCCATTCAATAATTTATGGGTTGGTTTCCCATAGCTGGCCACTAGCTCAACAACTGACCTTCCCCAAGATGCAACCCCCACAACTGTTGCCTAACTCACAGGTACCTACTTACTGCTAGGTGAACAGAGCATCAGGTAATAGAAAATGTTACCCCCCTCCCACCCAATATTCTGTTCTTTCAGTATCAAAGAGTTCTACTAAAAGAAAGCTTTATTTTTTATTGCACTGGAATAAAAAAACCAGATATCTACTGGTATCTACTGGCAGTCCCCGTGGCTCAGTGGTAAAACACTCGCTCGGAGCTTCACGAGCACTTTGGCCTGAGTTCGTATCCTGGCCGGGAAGAATTGACTGGGCGCCAATACTTAACTGTAGCCTCTTACTCCCCAGCAGTGAGTGGGTACCTATTTGCTAAACACTTTGGTGGGTCATATTCTAAGGCACATTAGGATTAAGGACTTGCCTGAAACACTATGCGTGCTAGTGGCTGTACAAGAATGTAACAATTGAATATAAAAATAAAAATAAAATTAAAAATAAAATAAAATAGATAGACAGTATGCAAGTTCCAAAAGCAGTGAATATTTTAATATGAAATTGCTCAAACAACAATGCTAAATAATGTATAATAATAATAATATTCATAATAATATAATTATAATTATTAATAACTTATTATTATTATTTATACAGTACACTTACATAAAAATGAAGAGAATTTAATTATAGTGATTGCTTAGTAATTCTAGTATTTACATTATAAAGCCACTAACTACCTGCAGCATTTTAGGCATTAAGGGCAATTTTTTTTTCCCCACAAGAGATGTTACATTCTTGTACAGCCACTAGCATGCGTAGTGTTTCGGGCAAATCCTTTATCCTATATTCCCCGGAATATGACTCGTCAAATCGTTTAACAAAAAAACCAGCGTTGAATGTAATGAAACGCCATTTTCTGGGTGAGTCCCGGAGGCTCCCCGGAGCTATCCCAGGCTGATATGCTAATGTCAGACTTTGGCATCAGTCATGTGTATGGAGTTCTTAGGCCTACCGGGGACCACGGCCAGAACCGGGCCCCCTCAGAGAGGCAAGGGGAGCAATGGCCTATAGAAGCCCCCGTGTAGTTGGAAGCATTCTATGTCTGCCATCGACCGGAACAGGCACCCAGAAAGGTAAGCGCCCCAAAACAAACCCCTATTCTGGTTAAAATTGCTACCTAAAACCGAACTAGTGGATAGAACTCCCCAACTGAAAACAAGCAAACTAGTGTGACGTCACACACTGCCGCGCCGCTGTCTGCGCAGCTCCCCCCTCCCCGGGAGGGGGAAGGGGGAGCCCCAGACCCCCCGCGCCGGCTACCCACACCTCAGTTCTTGAGGCTGGATGTCAAAAACGTGAAAAACCGCCGACCGGAGGGAGGGAGGGATGCCGGGGAGACTCCAGGACTCACCCAGAAAATGGCGTTTCATTACATTCAACGCTGGTTTTCTGGGGGGAGCCCCGTCGGCTCCCTGGAGCTAACTACCCACAGACGGAAAAAAGAGGGACTTACCCGGGAGGCGGTCGTCGCTCACTCCTCAACTCGAAGCCGAGACAACTGGCTGCAATCGCCGACCCAAAGCAACACAGGCCCGACGGGGCCCAGGGACCTTCACAAGGTAACGAGCAGCCAGGACCCTGTTCGACTGCCAAAATCCCCGCGCCCGAATATCAGACCAAGACATATTCCCAAAGACGGCAGCAAGAGCCGCGAACTTACGAACGTCATGGGCACGGGGATAGACCACAGGCTGGCTGGACTTAATAACCCTGCAGACGACCTGGGAGACCTGAACCCGCGAACAGGGAAGAAGGGAAACAGGATCAACCCACAGCGCGTCCCCAGACACAGAAGCCATGGCGCGCAAATAAAGGTGAAGCGCCGCAACCGGACACAAAACATGATGCACCCCCGGCCTGACCAACCAAGCATCAACCACCCACAGACCCCTCCGGAACGCAGCAGTCTCATTCTTCGCCAGAAAAGGAGATGGCTGCAAGCGAACAAAACAATCTCCACGACCAAAAGAGTAGAAACCCCTGCGCCGGAGGAGAGTATGAAGCTCCCCTACCCGACCCTTAGAGGCCAAAGCCAACAAGAAAAGAGCCTTGGAGAAACAATCCTGGACCGAAGGGGCCACAACGAAACGAGGAGACGAAAGGAAAGCGAGCACTCTGTCCAAAGACCAGGACGGCTCAGGCGGTGCATGAGCAGGCCGGAGGTGAAACAATGCACGAGACAGCTTGCAAAACAGCGCAGACGTAACATCGATACCGAAGGCAAGCTGAAGCGGCTCCGCCAGCGCCGCACGATACGCGGCGACAATGTCAGGCATAAGATACCGGTCCTGAAACAACCACGAGAGGAAGGACAAGACCACCCTAACAGACAACGAACTAACACGACGAAGACGCAAAAAGAAACAGAAGGACCGCCAGGAAACTTCATACTGCCGCAGAGAAGAAGCCCTCAGGTGGGACACCAACAAGGAGGCCACCTGATCACCATAGAGATGATGATACACTCAAGTCATAAAACCCATACGCGAAGACTCGAGAAGATCGAACCAGCCACGTGACATACCAGCCCGATCTGCTGAAAGAGGCGGAGCCGTGGGAAAACCCTTGGATTCGGACACCGAGCAACCAGCGCCTGAAACCAAGGCTGGGCCGGCCACCAAGGGGCCAGAAGGACAACTCTCCCCTGGTACCTGACTCTAAGCGAGTCAGGACCTGGAGCAACAGCTGTACTGGGGGAAAGAGGTACAGGACCCCCCACCTCGACCAGTCTAGCCGAAAGGCATCGACCCCGACGGCCTCGCGATCGGGGAAGGGCGCCGCATACACGGGAAGACGCCGCGACCACGCCGACGCGAAGAGGTCCACCTCGGGGCGCCCGAATGTCTGGCAAAGACAATGGAAGGACTCGTCGTCAACCGTCCACTCCGTGGAGAGGGGAACGAAGCAAGACAGGGGGTCAGCCAAGACGTTGGACACTCCCTGTACGTGAACCGCCAGGAGAGCCAAACCCCGAGAACTCAGCATACGAGTCACCAGAAGCGACCAACCCCAAAGAGACAAGGACCGCATCGAACCCCCGCGGTTCAGGCAATAAACCACCGGAGAGCAGTCCGAATGGAGCCGAATCGTCGATCCGTGGGCCACCCGAATCCTCCCAAGAGCGAACCACACTGCTGCGAACCCCCGCACCATGCTGTGAGCTCGACGGAAGGACGGATCCCAACACCCTTGGCCGGCCTGGTGAGCACTGGTCACAAAACCCCAGCCGAGAGACGACGCATCCGTGTACACATCGAGCGAGGGCTCGGGTAGGAGCCAAGGCACTGAACCCCGAAAAACCCAAAGAGGAAGCCGGTGAAAACCGACGCAAGGGCCTTGCAACGCAACCGAAGCAAGGCCCCCGGGGGTCGAACTCTGCGATCGCGAGAGAGGTGGAAGGGGGAACCCCCGAAAGAACCAGAACAGCTGACGAAGCCAAACCCGACCCGGCGGGTAAACCACCATCGCGAAGTTCAGGCTCCTGCACAGCCCCTCGAGCAACCGCCGGGTGACCCGAGGGCCCACCAGAAACAGACGAAGACGGGACCGCAGCTGCAGGAGAGACTCCGGAGGGAGAGACAAGGAGGCGGTTCGAGAGTCCCAAACGAGACCCAGCCAAGTCCGAACCTGAGAGGGAACCAGATGGGACTTCCTCCAGTTCACCAAGAACCTGAACCCGGCGAGCTGGGAAAGAACCAAATCCCTGGCTAGCAAGCAAGCTGACCGGCTGGGAGCCCAAACCAGCCAGTCGCTGAGGTAGGCCAACACCCGAACACCTAGGAGACGCAAACGAGCCACCACAACCCGTGTAAGGCACGTGAACATGCGAGGTGCCAGGTTCAACCCGAATGGGAGACAACGAAAGCGGTAACTCAGACGCCCAACAACAAAACCGAGCCAGTCCATGCACCGTGTATGAAGCGGGACATGCCAATAAGCGTCCCGGAGGTCCAGGGACACCATCCAAGCACCCGGCTCCAAGAGGAGCCGAACCCGAGACAGCGTAGTCATCCGAAAGGAGGGGCAATGAACCCAGGGGTTCAGATGGGACAAGTCCAGATTGAACCGCAGGCCCGTGCAGTCCCGTCTCGGAACCGGAAACAGACGGGAAACCCATCTGAGGGACAATGTCGTTTCGACAACGCCCAAGCGTACCCATTCCAAGACGACTCGACAGAGCACAGGGGAAGAAACCTGCCCTGCCAGCCCCGACCCCCCGAAGGGGGGAGGGGCCACCAAACACCACTGCAGGCCGCCAGAATCGAGGGTTCGGAGTAGGAGCTGAACCCGAACCTGACACCAGAGGCCTACCACGACAAGAGGAACCCCGAGCCCTGGCACGACCCTTCTGGGAAGACCCACCCCGGGACCCCCAGAAAACCAACAAGTCCGACATCGGACAACAAGCCGCCAACGCAGCCTGAATAAACTGCGCCACGGCCGACTCCTCAAACAGAAGAGGACAAAAAGGTGAAGAACGCCTAAGAGCCAGAGCCCAAGCAGATTCCACGGAGGAACCCAGCACCGTCTGCCGACACACAAGACGGGAAGCATAAAACAGGGAAACCGCATCCCGCAAAATCAGCGTGAACAGCTTCAACAAGGCAGCCGATGAACACGCAGCCGAGGACAAGGTGCCGGACCCAAGCGTCCTCACATCCTCCACGAGCCAATCCGAGGACAGCTCCAGGAGGGAAAAGAACCGCAAGGCCGAAGCCAAAAGGCCCCGGGCGCGCAAGTTCTCCGCAATGAGCGCCGCCGAAAGGATGGGAACCTGCACATGGAGCTGAATAACGCCCACATCGCGGGGAAGGGCAGGGGCAAACAAGCACTCATTCAGGTACTCAAGATCGCCCCCCAGGAAAACCTGAAGCACCGTGGAAGCTTCCCGCCACTCCAGCGTGCAGGAACGACAGAAGGAATGCCAGGAATCCAGAACAAACAAGGGGCAGTCTGCTAGCCAGGACGACTCCGGAACCTCGTAACGGAGCCAGAAAGGGAACAAAGTCCCAAACCTGAACTCGGACGGATCCATTTCTGAGGCATAATCCAGGTCACGCAGGAGGTAAGCTGTAAAGGCCGCCCGCACCACACCAGGTTGGATGCGATAAGCCGAAAACCTCCGGAAAGACGGAACCGACGTACCCGGGGAAACACGGACCCGAACCCGGGGAGGGGCCAACACCAAATCCAACTCATACGCAGAGGGGGGGGAAAGAAAACCCCACTCCTTGTAACAATAAGCCCCGCTCAGAGGGAAGAAAAACCCAGGCGGGGTCCAGCAGGGCCCAAGGCCCCCAAGTCAGCCCCTTCCCAGCCTTGAGGTCCTTCACCACAGGACCCGAGGTTGAATCCTCTCCCCAAGCCCCGACCCCACAAGACAAGGACAGAGCAGCCAGAAAAGCTGGAGGAAGGGGGGCCCACTGGTCAGACCCAGAAGCTTCGGCCGGGAGACAAGACTCGAATGCCTCTGCCGCCCCCCTGGAAGGGGCACCCCCTGAAGCTGCCCGAGTCTCGAGATCAAGTAACCCCTGCTCCGACCCCGAAACCCTGAGATGCTTCGTGGCCGGAAGCAGGGGGGGGGGACCAGAACGAACAGAAGGGGAAGGACGAGGTGCGGACTGAACCAGGATCGAAGCGACCCCCACCCCCAAGTCCGGGTCTTGAAAAGCAAAGCAGGGGCAGCCCCGGGGCATCCGGGGAAGCAACTAACCGAGCGCGTTGCAACAGACGAAACCTAGACTGCAACGCACGTGCCGCCTGTACCCGAATAGAATCATCAGAGGATTGGGTAAATTGAGTCACAAGCAAGCAGCAACACTCACAGGACTCAGGGTCGAAAGTATCACCGACCCAACAGGCAGCGTGGCAGAGGCAAAAACAATGAGGGTCACCCCGAGACAAGGGGACCGAGCAACCCTCAAATTCGCACACAGAAAGCGGGGACTCTGGGGGTCACATCCATCGAACCCATGCGCCCCCTAGGGGATTCCCAGGGTCCTGAGCGTTTACTTTAAGAGGACTCGCACTCAGGTAGTCCCAGGCAGGGCGCTGCTAACTGGCGTCCAAAACTACCAAGTGAACTTCTATAGCTGTACCCCAGGGACGTGTACACTCACGGGGACCTAGCAGGGGGCGCCACCGAGGAGAACCGTGGAAGGGCAAAAACTAATGGAATAATAGGACAGAACCCCCCACCAGGCAAAAACAAAAAAAAAAAAAAACCCGCAAGAGGACAGCGAACCCCAAGGAACAGAGTCGGCCGCTATGTCGGGAATACAAAGCTGTGCAGCATCCCTGCGCCCCTACCAGTGCAAACTGCCTCTTACCTGCCAGTAACAAGGGAGAACTGAGCACCCAAGAGCCCAACAGGCGGCCGAAAAACCGAAAAGGTAAAACGGACCAGCAGAGGCAGATCCCGAGGAGCCTGTGGAAGGTGGCCCCAAGCCCCATGGACAGTACTTACAGGGTACCTAGGGAAGGCAGCCCTAGACGCATGCAGCCCGAGTACTGAAGATAACTCCTGGCTCTCGCACCCACAAAAACAAACACCACACGCGAAGCACAGTGCTGTAGCGACACTGGAGCCAGAGCACACGACCTTTGCCTATAGCATCAGCCTCAAGAACTGAGGTGTGGGTAACCGGCGTGGAGGGTCTGGGGCTCCCCCTTCCCCCACCCGGGGAGGGGGGAGCAGTGCAGACAGCGGCGCGGCGGCGTGTGACGCCACACTAGTTTGCTTGTTTTCTGTTGGGGAGTTCTATCCACTAGTTCGGCTTTTGGTAGCAATTTTAACCAGAATAGGGGTTTGTTTTGAAGCACTTACCTTTCTGGGTGCCTGATCCGGTCGATGGCAGACATAGAATGCTTCCAACCACACGGGGGGCTTCTATAGGCCATTGCTCCCCTTGCCTCTCTGAGGGGGCCCGGTTCTGGCCGTGGTCCCCGGTAGGCCTAAGAACTCCATACATATGACTGATGCCAAAGTCTGACATTAGCATATCAGCCTGGGATAGCTCTGGGAAGCCGACGGGGCTTCCCCCAGAAAGGGTACTCATTTTACTGTTGGTTAAACAGAGGCTACAGTTAAGGATTGACGCCCTGTAAATCCTTCCCGGTCAGGATATGAACCCAGGACAAAGCGCTCACGAAATGCCAGGCGAGTGTCTTACCACTACACCACGGGAACTATTTTGTACTTGTTGCTTGCCTACATAATAAAACAAAACATGAGTAGAATAAAATTGTAGGCATGTCTATGATAGCTGGCCAGCATAGCAATGTTAGCTACTACAGTTGTAGGTTCTTTAGTCATCCCTACTTCTCTAAAGACATCATCCTAGGTGGTGTTGCATGGGGTATGTCTGGCTGTGCCTCATTCTCATACCAGTTCAATCCTGCCTCTTTTTATTCTGGTGAAGTGGGCTTTCGGCACAGAGTTTGTTCCTCCACATATCGAGTCAGTCCCTGCATACCTGGAATATACCTGGCATAACTCCTGAAGTCTTTTACTTCCCAAGTCTTTACTTACTGTCTTGTGATAACTTGATCTAAAAGACTGTTGCTTGGATGGCCCACTGGTGCACATGTCCATTACAACCTTCTTGTCCAGCATTTTGCATTTTTGCATTCAAATGCATTTTGCATTTTGCAGTATTGCCCATCCTTATGAGTGGCCATTGTGGCCTTGTTCTACTTGGTGGTTTCATGTCAATCGTGGCATTTGCCCCATTGGGTAATTTTTTATCTATCCGTAGTTTTAGGACCAACTGGGGTTTTCAGTTGGACTGATCCTCCTGTTATTTTCAGCGCTTACTTACCGGTTGACTTTGCTGCCGTGCCCTGAACTTTCAGCAATTGATTGGTTTTCCAGGAGCTTGGGTTCAGAGGAATCATTTGCTTTGGCCAACCTCCAAAGGACATCAGATCAACCAGGATGTAAGTCATATGTGAGACTGTGAGCAGTGGTGTTTAACAGCATGGTTGACCTGACCACCTAACCAGGAAGCCTGGTTCTATACCATGCCGTGGGTAACATTGATCCTCAGAACTACATCAAGGCAACCCAAACATAACCTCACTGCCTGCCTCATTTAGGCTTTCATCCAATACTGTGCCTACTGGCCATGGAATATGAATTAGCTGTGTATAATAGTTTTGGCCTTGGTTTCAATAATGTGAACCTCGGTTACAGGTTTGTCTGACCAGATTGAGTCTACTTTGGGTTACTGAGGCAGGTAGCCTCTCCTTCACTTCTGAAAATTCTATTAGCTCAGTTTCTGATTGTTTATAAGTGCTCAGTACACACCGGCTCCCTCATCAGAAACTTGAGGGTTTCATCAACAGTTATTTTATTTTGTTGTTCCTGTACATTTGTCCTAAGGCTTCTCACCAGCTCAAGGGTTGCACGCGGCTTCCCTTGCTTTGTGAGATTTGCTTTGGCCATTTCATTTGGGAATTTCTCGTACTTTGGTCTCGTGGAGAACTCTCGATAAGCTGTTTTAAAGCTATGTACCGACACTTCCAACATGGGCTGGGTCTTGTCTGTTAATTCTCTATATAAAGCAGAGGCAGTGGTCTCTTGAGGTTATAGTGGGGCTCCCACAGCCAGACCTAATGTGGTTCTTGTTACTGTGCCAAACATTTGTACACTGTACACCTATGAATTTGATCTGGACACTTGGTTACCAGTATACAGTACTCTGGGATAACTAAACATGCATCCATTAATTTTAAGGTTTCCCAAAAACATTAAGGCGTAAAGCATTAAATGACTTTATAAAGGATTATGTATACACCTGTATCTGTATAAAAATTTAAGACCCCTCTAATATTTGATATAACAAAATATTATTATTATAATTACACTGAAACTGAATATGGCATATTAAGAAATATTTTTTGAGGTTCCAATTCTTTCAATTCACAATGAGATATCCAGCCTTCACTGCTAGTTACCTACGGGAAAATTATTGCAATCTCTTATGCCTCTTCTGTTGAGAGGAATTTAAAACAGAGATATTAGTTAATTTTCAAAGCATGCTGACTGCAGTTGGTCACTGTCTAGAGCAGCAGTTCTCAACCTCTGCACCCTTGAAATTATTCTGAGTCATAATTTAGATAAAGACACATGGATTTCATTGTAACTGAAAGGAGATGAATTCTGCCTTTGCTCTTAATACTGGTTAAATGAGAAGAATGAAACTGACTCAAAAATACACTTACAGTGATTAGAATTAGACTATTTATCACTATTTCTTGCAGAAGCCCTAGTTACCTCGGGGTTCTGCAGAACCCCGGTTGAGAAATGCTGTAGTCACAAAACAAGACTGATGTCTACAGCAGAGTTTCTCAACATTTTTACTCTTGAAACAATTTTAATGTCTCAAGGAATCCCTATACAGTATAAAAATAATTATTTAATACTATATATATAGATATAGGGTCTCTATAGTATAGTCGGGTTCATTCTCAACTCCCAATCGAGAATTCCAGGTTTGAATCCTGGGCGGGTCAGAAATGGTTGGGTGTGTTTCCTATCACCTAATATGCTTGTTCACCTATCAGCAAATAGGTACCCAGGAGTTAGCCAACTTCTTGTGGGATTGCATCCTGGGAGGTACTAATTCGACATTGGGGGAAAGGGGGAGGCCCTTCAATATAACCCTAACATATAAAATATACACTGACTGCCTATCCCCTGACATAATGTATTAATTATATAATTACAGTATTCTCAAAAATATACAGTGGGGCCCTCGTCTTACGAATTTAACGATTCCTATGATGATTCCTATTTAATGATGATCGATTGTGATGTGATTCTTTCCCGAGTTTCGGGCAAGGAACTCGGCAGTCATACTATAGAATATGGGATCAATTTCGACTTACAGTTCGTAAGTCGAAAATTCATAAGTCGAAACGAATTTTTCCATCAGATATAATGTAAATTGGATTAATCTGTTCCACACCCTTAAAATTATTAACTTAAAATACATTTTATACAAAATAACACTCATTTTGTACTAGTTAAAATAGAGTACAATACCCCCAAAAAACATCAATATAAAATTCCATTTTTTTTTTCATAGAAAATGGAGCAGCCTACATCACATATACTGAACGAACCTTTTGACATTTTTTATTTTTTCAAATTTGTTCAATTTTGTTTTTTAATGTTTTCTATATAAAAAAAAAGTTTTGCAACATTACAGGAGTCTCCCCTTTACAACCTAGCACGTTGTCATTAAAGAGGTTAACACAATGGCCTGCTTCAGCTTAATTTGGATGACACTTTTCAGCAAAACTTTGAAATTTTTCCCATACTGCACACATTTTCTTTACACTATCGCTCGCTTTGGACACCGATCACATCCATTTTTTTCTCCCAAGTCCTAGCCGTGGACAGGACTCACGTTCACTACAAAAATATTTGTATAAAATTCATTTTTTACCCGATCGACCTCGGATAGTTTCAAAATAAGCGCCTTTAACTGCGCGGCCTATAAATATGACATCCCCCCAGTGCGCAGGAAATGAAACCTTGGGAAAAAATTATTTTTTCTTCGGAAAGCAAAAACCCCTCCCTGTATATGGGTATAGCAACGCAAGTTCGAAATTGTACTTACTTTGGCTGCTATGGGGTCCGAAAGGTGGGCCGTGACGTCATAATTCCCCGTGCACCAGAGCAGTATGCTCCCGGGGCCGGTGGGGCGGCTGGGGCGGGGCGCGCGAGTTGCCGCGAATATATTTTTGCACATTTTTTGCGCACAGTTCCAAATACATTTTATTACATTTCACGTGCCGAACCGATGTATGGTGATCATGTACACCATATTATGGCAGTAGAACATCCGTACTGTCCGTAGACACTGTGTTACATGCGATTGTCCCTGTATGCGAGGTTTTCGGAAGGCGAGGTGTATTTACTCCAAAAATTTGTCTCAGAAGGCGAGGGTTACTTCGGGAGGCGAGTTTGGACGCGAGTTTGTTGATACGCGTACAGCCGACCTAGCGCGTTCGTCGCCCCTCCGCCCCGCCGCCCCTCAGTTTATTATTGTCTCGCGCTCAGAGACTACCCCCACATCAATTCTTCTCGCGGATTTTCAGTGTTTTGTTGGATTTTTGGTGATTTGCCTATACAATTTGTTATTATATATCTCACCATGGGTCCCAAGAAAGCCAGTGGTAAGGATAAAGGCCAGAAAGCTCATGTGAGGATGACAATAGAGGAGAAACAAGAGATCATTCGGAAGCATGAGAACGGTACACGTGTTGTTGAACTTTGTAGGCAGTACAACAAAGCCACATCAACAATATGCACTATACTTAAGAAGAAAAATAAGATTATGGGTGCTAAAGTGGCAAAAGGAGTAAGAACATTAACGGCACAAAGACCACAAATACTTGAAGAAGTGGAAAAGTTGTTATTAATTTGGATACACGACAAGGAGTTGAGGGGTGATAGTGTTTCGGAGGCCATTATTTGTGAGAAAGCCAGGGTGTTGCACGAAGACCTTCTAAAGAAGACCCCTGCAACGAGTGATGCAGATAAGAAAGAGTTTAAGGCAAGCAGGGGCTGGTTTGAAAAATTTAGAAAGAGAAGTGGTATCCATAGTGTTACAAGGCATGGGGTTATGTGATGTGATTATGGAAGGGGACTCCCCTTCCAAACAGTAACTCCTCTCCTCCTCCCCCCTCCTCACCATCTTCCATACGCCTACAGCACTCGACAGCAAGGTAAGTAATAACTGGAACACAGTTTTGTAGGTTTATTTAGATGAATTAGGTAAATTAGGTATAAAAATTTAGTTTGATGTGGGGTTTTTGGGGTAGTCAGGAACGGATTAATTCATTTCCCTTTATTTCTTATGGGGAAATTAACTTCGGAATGCGAGTTTTCGGAAGGCGAGGCGTCTCCAGGAACGGATTAAACTCTTATTCTGAGGTATGCCTGTATCACACACTATATACACACACTCAGTACTCCGCGAGTGTGTGATATGCTGCGAAACAGTCAACGGGGCAGAGTGGCACCTTGCACTCCACGCACCAGGTGCTGATGCATCTACGCTTTTGTGGTCTGCGTGTGGTGTTCCTGCAGACTATGCATACACGTTTACCCTTCTACCATGATGCTGTGCCTGGCATATACTCCAGCCTGTGTACCCCGAAGTTCTTATTACCCCGCAGTCTGTCTGGGGCTGCGTGTGGCATCGTTGCTTGCACCCCGCGGGGTACTACGGAGCACTCCTTGCCATACTTTACCAGCAACTGTGACACCACGCTGGCACTGAAGGTACGTATAGACGGTTTCCTACCGGACTTCACCAGGTATGTATTGTAGCAGTTGAGCACTGCAACATCCATGAGGATGGAAGAAGAACTTTTTCGTCCACTTCACTGACCTGCGTACGCACTCCACACCACCAAGCATCATAGTCACACTTATCGACGAGGCGCATGTTCACGTTATAGTCTATGACACAGTCCGGCTTGTACATGAGATTGTGTGTCTGATAATGGACCTTGCCAGTGTCCAACATAGCACCCGTGTGAATCGTTGTCAGCATATTCACTTCGCGTCTGTCCTTCCACCGCACTGACAGCATCTTGTCACACTTGCGCAACTGGCACTCACCCACACCTATACCTATACCGAACACTGGCATTTCCTTCCTGATTGAGCTTCACAGTGCCACATACGCCGGTGTTGTGGGCGAGGAGGTATCTGGTCAACAGGGGGCTGGTGTAATAGTTGTCCGTGAAGCAGTATATGGCCCTTGTTCAGCAGCGGCTCCATCAGGGTTTTTACGACACTGCCGGAGAACCTGTGTTCATCTTGAGCTGGTATGTCGACGTCTGTACCGGAATACAAGATCATGTACAGGACGATACCAGTCTCACAATTGCACAGCACAAAAAACTTGAGGCCAAAACGGTGCCGCTTGGAAGGGATGTACTGTTTGAATGCCAGTCTGCCCTTGAACAATACAAGCGACTTGTCGATAACGACATTCTGTCCAGGTACAAAATACTGTCTCCACTCGACTATCCGGACTATATGGGAAGGACCCCCAGCCGGATTATCACATGTTCTGGATAATAGTACTTTTTCACCTCTGAGTCCAAAAGGGACCATTTCCGACAATTTTTATACCACACGCATGATTTGAATTGACACACTAATTAGTGTGTGGGGCTGGTGCATGGGTGGTTAGCTGCCTAGCTGGTAGGTGGGCAGGGAAAGTGGGTGGGTGGGCAGGCAGGTGGGTGGGTGGGTGGGCAGGCAGGTGGGTGGGTGGGTGGGCAGGCAGGTGGGTGGGCAGGCAAGGATAGGTGGGTTCAGGCAGGTGGGTTTTGGATGAGTGGATGGCAGGTAGATGGGCTTGGTGGATGAACAGGTTCGAGCAGGCAGGTGGGTGAGTGGGTAAGCAGGCAGGTGGGTGAATAGGTGGGTGGGTGCATTGACAGGTGGGTAAGTGGGCATGCAGGCAGGTGGGTAAACAGGTGGGTGGGCAGGGAAGTGGGTAAATAGGTGGGTGGGTGAACAGGTGGGTAAATGGGTGTGCAGCCAGGTGGGTAAACAGGTGGGTGGGCAGGGAAGTGGGTAAACAGGTGGGTGGGCAGGGAAGTGAGTGAACAGGTGGGTAAACAGGTGGGTGGGCAGGGAAGTGGGTGAACAGGTAGGTAAACAGGTGGGTGGGCAGGGAAGTGGGTGAACAGGTGGGTGGGCAGGGAAGTGGGTGAACAGGTGGGTGGGCCTGGAGGTGGGTGGGCAGGGAAGTGGGTGAACAGGTGGGTGGATGGATTGGCAGGTGGGTGGGCAGGGAAGTGGGTGAACAGGTGGGTAAGTGGGTGTGCAGGCAGGTGGGTGGGCAGGGAAGTGGGTGAACAAGGTGGGTAAGTGGGCATGCAGGCAGGTGGGTAAACAGGTGGGTGGGCAGGGAAGTGGGTGAACAGGTGGGTAAACAGGTGGGTGGGCAGGGAAGTGGGTGAACAGGTGGGTGGGCAGGGAAGTGGGTGAACAGGTGGGTAAGTGGCGAGACTGGACGACACGTGTGATCTCCTGCCTGGTCAACCCCCCCTCCCCCACCTCACGCCAGCCTTCCCATCTCCCCTCCACATGTGTCGACAGACACGTGGGTGTTGACACACTGTACGATGCGCCGCCGTAAGTTCTGTTAAATCCCATTTTATTTTATTGTAAATATTTAAATGAATAAATAGCAAACCAAATACTGTACTGTACTGTTTATCAATTATAGTGTTATTTAATTAATATTCGTAACTAGCTCTCCACAGCAATAAGAAAACAATATAATTCTCGCAACACCGCTAACGCCACCTTTGTTAGGCTTAAGCGAGTCCCATACACACCACAATAGTTTTTCCTCCTTCCGTGACCAACTTCCTTCCTCCCTTCCTGACCAACTCCCTTCCTCCCTTCCTGACCAACTCCCTTCCTTCCTTCCTGACCAACTCCCTCCCTCCCTTCCTGACCAACTCCCTTCCTCCCTTCCTGACCAACTCCCTTCCTCCCTTCCTGACCAACTCCCTCCCTCCCTTCCTGACCAACTCCCTCCCTCCCTTCCTGACCAACTCCCTCCCTCCCTTCCTGACCAACTCCCTCCCTCCCTTCCTGACCAACTCCCTCCCTCCCTTCCTGACCAACTCCCTCCCTCCCTTACCTCCCTCCCTTCCTGACCAACTCCCTCCCTCCCTTACCTCCCTCCCTTCCTGACCAACTCCCTCCCTCCCTTACCTCCCTCCCTTCCTGACCAACTCCCTCCCTCCCTTCCTGACCAACTCCCTCCCTCCCTTACCTCCCTCCCTTCCTGACCAACTCCCTTCCTCCCTTCCTGACCAACTCCCTCCCTCCCTTCCTGACCAACTCCCTCCCTGACCATCTCCCTTCCTCCCTTCCTAACCAACTCCCTTCCTGACCAACCTCCCTTTCTCCCTCCCTTCCTGACCAACTCCCTTCCTCCCTCCCTTCCTGACCAACTCCCTCCCTCTCTTCCTGACCGTAATCCCCCAGGTGGTCCCTCCCAACATTCCCCTCTCTCCCGACACCACCCACCTACCCTACCCCCTCCAACACCATGGCCTTGAGCCACAGCTGTACGGGATTAATACGGTACAGCCCACCGGCTCAGATTTTTAACCGGCCAAACCGGCTTTTATCCAGCTCCCATGGCCATTTTGGCCGGATATTGAGATAACTTTATCCGTTCACGATTTTGGCCGTATAAGGGCGTTTTCCGGATGTTCGAATCCCGGATAATCGCGGGGTTACAGTAATCCCTGAACTTCCCTCTCAGGTCGCTGAATACCTTGTGTACCTTCCAAAGTCTGTCTTCCCTGTCCTCGTTTGCATTATTTTCGAAATGCAGGCACCTCAGAATCAACAGAAACCTAATCCCGCGACATATAACGGTTGAAGATGGGCGATGGAACAAGGCTGTCTTTGTTCCAATAGTCCTGGACTGACAGCTTTCTCGGAGTGTTTCATCATCATACATATAGCAAGAAACACGTACATCTCGTCCATTGCCGTATCCTTCCATCGCGTGAGGCATGAGGCAGGTAATATGCCGCCGTCTATGAGGGCGTGGGCGTATGAGTTTGTCTCGGTCACAAGATGGTCCATGAACACATTGTCGAAATATGCCTGGAAATATTCCATGTCCGCCATATCATCACCGGTATACGGGAATAAAGCTGTAACACCAACCTCGGTATCAACAAACGTTGGTATTTGGGGCACAAATGTGGCACAATCCTCCCACACAAGTACACCAGGGGGTTTGGTGTAGGCGCCAACACCACGGCCAACACCACCAAGGGCACCAAAACCACAGGCTACGTCGTCTGCTGCTGCTCCTGGAGCTGCGTGAGAGTATGCTTGACGCTGAGGCAGATTTCCGAACCGTAGGCCTACCACGAACACCCGATGTTGAGGGCCCACTGTCGTCATGCTGGGAGACACGCCGCCGCCTGCCTGCACGTGTTGCTGAGGCAGCAAAACCCCGCCTGGTACCACCCTCACTGCTAGTACTGGGGTCGTCCACACTTCTCGTATCAGAGCCAATGTCGTTGAACCCCGAGAACGATTCGTCACATGTACTATCACTAAATAATGAACTAGCACCTGGGGACATACATGATGGTGGTGATGATAACGGTGTTGACCCAGGGCAGGCGAGACAGGCCAGGTGGGGAGCGTGTACCATACACGCTTGCCATATCATCCACTTCTGTTTCCCCCTCACTCGTATCGGACCTCTGTGTCAGATCTTTCTCAGGATCATAGTCCAGGTCATCATCCATAGCACCGTCGTCGTACAATATATCGCGAATTTCCTCCTCAGAGAGTCGTTTTCCATGACCGCGGGTCGCCGTGGAACGGGAGCTCGTTGACAATGCGTCAGACATGGTTACTGCTTCAGGAACTGGGGCTCCCTACAGCAGCGGGGCATGCTGGGATTTTTTTTCAAGATGGCGGACGATCACTGGGGCCCCCAGCTACCCATTCCATACCCACGTCACCGCGCGTCACTTTTAAATTGGAAATGAAAAATACAAACACCTGGAGGCGCATTGCGCACCCTAGGCCTGGGCCTGCAGGCGCGTTGCGCAGTTAAAGGGTTAAAATGCACACAATTTGATACCAAAATGAAAGATGTAACACAAAACTTGATGTCAGAACACTTGAAAGATTATAAATACGCTTTTGGGTCTAAATTGTAAATTTCAAAATATTTGTTAAAATTCTATTTATTGTGCTATTATTATCGAACTTGTTTTAAAATGCGCACCTTTATATTGTGAACAATTTGATACTAAAACGAGAGATGTAACATGAAAGCTGATGTTAGAACACTGGAAAGATATAAATAATTTTGATGATGAGCATCCAAAATTAAAATATTTGTTAAAATTCCAGTTATTGCTCTATTATTATGAGACTAGTTTTAAAATGCGCGTCTTTATATTGCAAACAATTTGATACCAAAATGAGCAATGTAACATGAAAATTGATGTTATGAAACTGAATGAGTATACACATTAGGTTGTGGTGTGCAAATTGGTGTTCGTTCATGGGTAATTTTAGGCTTGCTGTGGGAGTCTCGCCCAACTTTTGGACATTATATGCATATACATCTGCAAGGAATTTAATTGTGAACACAATGATACCAAAACGAATGACGTAGCACGAGAATTAAGGTGAGAAAACTGAAACGAGTATACACATTTTACTGATTTTGTGCGCTCACAGGTAACTTTTCTGACTTTAGGCTTTGCTGTGGGGAGTCTCGCCAGGCTTTTGGACATTATATGCATATACATCTGCAGGGAATTTAATTGCGAACACATTGATACCAAAACGAACGACATAGCACGAGAATTAAGGTGAGAAAATGAAACGAGTATACACATTTAGGCGTCACCGCACACTCGCCCGCACCATTAGCCCCATGACGTCAAAGCCATGGCGTTCGCGATAGTGTTAATAAATGAGGAAGGGACATCCTCTACTCTACATCTACAACCCTCATACCATTTTCATATTTACGAATGATTTCATTTTTCCTCTATGGTCATCCACACATGTGTTTTCTTAGGTTGAACCTCACCACTGACTTTCTTGGGACCCATGGCGTGATATATACAGTATTAATTACTTTTATCTTCAAAAAACAAAAAAGCACAAAAATTAATAAAATTCTTTACAAGCACGATCGCCACTAAGCGGGCAGCTCTGGTAAACTGAGGCTGGGTCGACCATGCCACCAGTTAACCACGCAGTTGACCCATACGCGTATCGACAAAGTCGATAGTCGAGGCAAAGGTCGCATGTCGAGTCTCATTTTCCAACAAAAATTTACGTTGTATTTAAAAAATTTGTAAGTGGAGGCAGTTGTAAGTCGAGGTGCCACTATATATCTATTAACCAGATAAAATCAACCATGTCTGTAAACACAAAATATAAACATTTACAATATTTCGGTGGCAACCAAGGGTTCCAGGGAACCTCTTAAGAAATGCTGGTCTACAGAGAGAAGATAAAACTTCTCCACAGCTGGTTCATGTGCAGTGATAAAACCAGACTGTTGACCACACCTGGTCAATATCCAGAGTGACAAAACCAGACTGTTGACCACACCTGGTCAATATCCAGAGTGACAAAACCAGACTGTTGACCACACCTGGTCAGTGTCCAGAGTGACAACACAATAACGTGGCAAACCAAATAACTCAACCCACACTTATGAGATAAAAGGTCGGACATTTGTGTGCATCCTGGTCCCTTATCAAGTTAAGACACATCAAGACAGCCCGATAAGAATCCAGGATGGACTAAAACGTCATCATGTAATGGACAGATTGACAATGTACACAATGCATGAAATCATGTGAAACCCTTCAATATTATAAAGGGCCAACTCGAATAAAAAAGCAAAATCCATAATTACCAAATAAAACATACCTTTTAATCTCCGGCGGACAATGCCCGCTGCCTGTTTCGCACTTCGCTCGGCAAACCAGTTATCGCCTAACAACACTAAAATCTCGTTCGTGTGGACCAAATGACCTGGCATGAATGCCAACGGGCCAAAGGGAACCATCACCTGGGGGGGGAAACCAAGAAATATGTTAAGCATATAAGGCTTGGATTTAATTTCTTAATACTGTACTTCAGAATACGCACTCACTATCTGACCTGCAGAATTATTAATCTACCACGTAGAATCACTTCACTTACTAAGTAGTCATTTTTTTACCATATAAAATTAACCACATCTTATAGAATTATTCATCCTGTAAAGTAATAATCTACTATGCAAAAAGTATTCATCTACCCTATAGATTTATTATTCCACACCCAGTCGAGTTATTCATCTACCCTATATAAATATTCATCTACCCTATATAATTATAGACCTACCCTGTATAATTATATACCTACCCCTGTACAATTATTGTGATCCTTTAAAAATTATTGATGTACCCTGTAGAATTATTCACCAAACCCATAGAACTATTCATCTACCTTATAGAATTCATCATCTATACCTTGAAGAATGAATCATATACCCTATATAATTATCTACCATATACCAGTACTATTGATTATCTAACATGCAGAATCAATTGTCTATTATGTAGAATTAATCATCTACCCTGTAAAATTATTGTCATATAATTATTCAACTGTAGAATTCTCTATCTACCCTGTACAATTATTCATCTACCCTATAGAATTGTTATCTACCATGTAGAATTAATTATGTACACTAGAATTTTCATTTACACTTTAAAATTATTCATATACTGGACTGTATAATTATTCATATACACTGCAGAAGTATTCATCTACCCTAAAGAACTATTAATCTACCCTGTAGAATTATTCATCTACTATAAAGAACTACTCAGTTACACTGTAGAATTACATATCTTCATTAAAAAACTAAAAACCTACACAGCAGAAGCAATAAATCTTGGTGTGTGCAATATCCAGTTATACAGTACCGTTAACTGCATCAAGAGTGATCATCATAATAACCAGTGTTAGCTTAAATCACAGTATTGTCCGGTGTCACACAATTACCATGTAAAGCAGGGTAAATGGCCTCTTCCCTCTTACCTTCATCATTGTCATCTTCGTCATGATGAAAAACTCACCACCAACAGGCCAAGAATGTAGTATCTAAGTTTGCACCTGCATACCAGCCAGACAACCCCCCCCCCCCCTTCCCCATTACCAACTTCGAGACTCCAGACACAACGGCAAGGTAATTTACAACAAGAGTTGACACAGAATGTGATGTCCCCAGGAGGGGGGTATAAATATCACCTGACCAGCTCTCTTAAGCCAGTCTCTCCAGGTAATCTCAACAGGGGTGTTTAACACTTCTCCCTGCCGACGATCCGCGGGAGCAGTTCATTCACAGGTTGTGGTGGTTACTACATAATTCGTAAGGCCTAACTTGTTTGTATATAATTTGTTTAATGTAAATTTAACTTTTATGTTTTCTTATCATTGCTATTTTTCATGTGTAACAATTGTTACGGCCATCTCCTGCATAGCAGGAGATTCTGCCTGTTCCTTACCACCTACATATCAGCATGTTCCAACATCAAGAAACAACAACAATGTGCGCCAAAACGTATTGTATACACACACCTCTCCCCCCACCCTCTACCCTACCTTCCACGAGAGAGAGTGCACCTGCCGTCTCGCCAGTTCACCCGAATGCCAGACAAACTATCACGAAGGTCATTATATTGCTGGTTCTTCCGTCTACAACTCCAGCACTCGCACCAAAATGACGTCACAGCCCATATAAAAGGACTTGCCAGCGTCCAGAGCAGTAGATTACTCTTCTAGTGCTCATTGCTTCCACATTTATCCTCGCTAACGGGTCACAGTAGACGCTCATAGCATTTCGTATAAAGTATTACCTTCACTTTTGTTATTAACATAAAATTCACAGGTGTATATTTCTCTTTTGATTGTGTTTAAGCCAATCAATCAATCAATCTGGGTTAAGGGGTTTTGTTCATTAATTGTTACTTATCATTCTGTGTAAAATTAAAGTCATTTTTTTTATATTAAATGTTTAAATGTTTTATTTTCTTGTTTTTTGGCCACAATTGATACGCAACCGTAAAAGGTCCCAGCCGTTTTGTTTTAATTTATTTTCTCTTTTTTTTTTTTATTAATGTGTGATTTGGTGCAACACCTGCCAGAATAGTTATTGTTCTATTCCAGATCTCATCACACAACCAAGATTTATAAATCAAGCTTTGAAGTTATTTATTTGTTGTTTCTTTTTTAAAGTACTGTAAGTTTGTTATATTTTTGTTTGAGTTTACTTTAATGCTTTGCCCATATTTTCACAATGCCAAGATCCAATGCATTTTTTTTATTTAGTGTTTAAGTGTGAAGCTTGCCACCTGCTGGGTACTGCTGCAGTACCTTCTCACGTAACACTGGCCAATAGGATGCTTTGTTTTAACATGTACTCATACACTGAACTGATAACCAGTATAGAATTACCATTAATTAATTAATCTAAATTCTACCATGTAGAATTGTTATACACTAGAATTTTCATTTACACTTTAAAATGATTCATATACTGGACTGTATAATTATTCATTTTCTGTATAATTATCCTGTGTCTGGGGTACGCAGGAGGAAATCGCAGATTTCCTCCTGTGTTCCAATCACTATCTGTGATTTCCACCTGTATTCCAATTTGTATCTGCAATTTTTGACTATTCCAATCACTGTTTGCAATTCCCTCGTGTATTCCAATCACCGTTTTCCATTTTTTCATATTTGATATGTTACAATTTTTAGTCATGTACAGCTCTATGTAGTCCTTTTTAATAGCTGCATAGTTCCGGAGTAAAATTCAATGCCTAATGGGGCCCTCGTAGCCTGGTGGGGCCCTCGTAGCCTGGTGGATAGCACGCAGGACTCGTAATTCTGTGGTGCGGGTTCGATTCCCGCACGAGGCATGAAACAAATGGGCAAAGTTTCTTTCACCCTGAATGCCCCTGTTACCTAGCAGTAAATAGGTACCTGGGAGTTAAGTCAGCTGTCACGGGCTGCTTCCTGGGGGTGGAGGCCTGGTCGAGGACCGGGCCGCGGGGACACTAAAGCCCCGAAATCATCTCAAGATAACCTTAGTTAATGCAAACAAACATTGTAATAAGGCAGCTGCACTATAAAACCACTTTTAAGTACTTACTGTATTTCATGAAGTACAGTATACTAAAACTCTCCCCCCCCCCCCCACAAAGTACTAGAAGTGCATTTTAAGCGAAGGCGAGTCTTATATGTCGGGAAATACAGTACATACTTCATTCACATACAGTATTAACAAGTGATCAAGACTACTAGATTACCATATTTTTCAGAAAGCCCATTAACTAAAGAGAGAACAGTATTGAACAATACTACAATATCAAACAAACAAACAATGTGAGTAAAGTACCACCATCAATAAAGCATGAGGAGCTTGCTACATTAAATAACACTGGTATATTCACATCATTTTAAAGACTCTGAAAAATGGCATGTAAGATCTACCATGATTGAGGCTTTTTATTTTGAATGTATAACACGGAAGAGCCAGGAAGATAATTTTAGGTTATCTTGGTTATCTTGAGATGATTTCGGGGCTTTTTTTTTAGTGTCCCCGCGGCCCGGTCCTCGACCAGGCCTCCACCTCTAGGAAGCAGCCCGTGACAGCTGACTAACACCCAGGTACCTATTTTACTGCTACGTAACAGGGGCATAGGGTGAATGAAACTCTGCCCATTGTTTCTTGCCGGCGCCTGGGATCGAACCCAGGACCACAAGTCCAGCGTGCTGTCCGCTCGGCCGACCGGCTCCAAAAAGGTAAAGGATGTCTAGGTAAAGACATCTAGGAAAAAGTCACCAAAAATAAGGAGGAATACATGTAACTTACATCTTGGAAATACAGTACTGTATAGTGGTACCTTTGTTTACAAATTTAATCCATTCCCAGTAACGGTTCATAAACCGAAACGAATTTTCCCATAAGAAATAATGTAAATTTAATTAATCCGGTCCACACCCACAAAAATATTAACTTAAAAATATATTTTATACATACTCCTACTAATATTTTGTACTACAGTATGTACAAGTATATCTTATCTTTAATGAGGAAACTTGTTGGCGTATGGAAGACGGTAAGAAGGCGGGGTAAGAGGAGAGGTGTTCATGTTTAGCAGGAGAGTCCCCTTTTATTATAACATCAGGCACTGGATGACATTTCTGGGGTACTCTCTCTCCTATGTTTTGCAGGCATACCACTAGGACCTGGTTTGGCTCACTGCTTGTTTGTATTACTAAGAATCTGTCTAAAGACACTGGTTTTTCCCTATATTTTAACACTTGTCTGAAGTGAGGCACCACATTCATTCACTATGAATGATCTCTTGTTTTTCCTCTATCATCATTCTCACAACTATTTTCTTAGGTTGAACTTTACCACTGACTTCCTTGGGACCCATGACATTTTGTTCAGAAACCAAAAATTCACAAAAACAATTAAATTCTTCACAAAGAAATCAAGCGCAATCGTCACTAGGCGGGAGACACTGGTAAACTGAAGCTCCGTACACTGGTACGGAGCATTCACCCGTACCACCAGGAGCGACGCACTCGGTCAACCCATGGGTGTATCAACAAACTCGCCAAGCAAGAAAGCTCCTAGACAGTCAAATTTTACGAAGAAATTGAGCTCGTAACCGAAAAATTCGTGAAGAAAGGCATTCGTCAACCGAGGTTACACTGTTAATGATTTTACGGGTCATATAATACAATGGTCTACGTCCTTGGTTTAAAATCAAGAGACCCAGGTTCAATCCCTAGACAGGACAGATACAGTTGGACACATTTCCTTTCACTTGATGTCTGTTACTTCCAATTGCAGCAAGATGGCAAAAAAAATTTCCTTTGTCAATCCTGACTCTACACTGTCACGAGTCATGCTTCTTACCACAATACTGTATAGTACCGACATCTGGGGTCAAACTGGCATTTCCAGACCATATGTCCCCAATGATAACACTTCATGCATAATGTAGGCTTCTCAATATATTTTGCCACTTTCCCGTATCCAAGTCCTTGCACAAAGTCTTTCTGGAGCCTCACCCTTTAACAAGGCAACAATCTGACTTTGTTTATCACCACGTATAATGTTCCTCTTGGCCCACACAACACATTCATTGTCGAGATGAAAAAATTCAGGATCCAAGTATATCGGATACTTAAAAACAATAACTTTAGTGCAAATTATTCCCACTTCAGGAGTAACCAAAACAATATTCTTAAATCTGTCAGTTGTTAGATGTTCCACTGCCTCTTCTGTCTCAAGCATTATGTAGGTCCAGTGAACACCCTCCTTAAATAATAGTTCATATTCACCAAATTTCTTGGTCAACTGAACGGTCCACTCCAGGGGCCAGATTCACAAAGCAGTTACACAAGTACTTACAAACGTGTACAATCTTTCCTCAATCTTTGACGGCTTTGGTTACATTTGTTAAACAGTTAATAAGCTCCGAAGCACCAGGAGGCTGCTTATAACAATAACAACAATTGATTGGGAAATTTTCATTCTTGTAAATTGTTTAATATATGTAACCAAAGGCGTCAAAGATTGAGGAAAGATGGACACGTTCGTAAGTACTTGCATAACTGCTTCGTGAATCTGGCCCCAGTTTCTGATGAAAAGTTAGTTGACATGTTGAGGGAAATAAGAGTCATCCATTAATCTGTCCATCTTGCTGTGTGCAGTCCTGCTGTGTCTGACTGGTGAGATTTTTGTTTTGAGACTGGCGGGTAATTAAAAACCTTGGTCCTGTCTGGCATCTATCAATGTAATTTTTTGGTTGTTTCTTGCCGTTTCTTACCCCGTGTGTTCATAGTCTTCCACTTTTTCCCTGGTCATTACTACCTGAAATGGCCTGGAGACATGTATGTCATCCTCACTCTCAGACTCTGTAGACAGAGCAGAAGTTCACTCCATTTCTTTGATAAGCAAGAGTACTGGTTCGCTATAGAGGTTAGCTCAAGTTTACAACCTCAAGGAGCGCTCCTGACACATGTCCGTCTGTCACAGCAGCTGGGAATAAGACTGTACAACAGTATAGAGCCACATGCAATGACCAGTCAAAGCCAGCAGACAACGTCACCAGCTGCAACATGCCTTCAGTAGACTACCCAACACTGCTATTATTACCACATTCCTGTCACTAAATCATGAACATGAATAATTTTCTACAAGAATATTTTCTGAAGGAACACGAAGTTACTGTGGCACGATGTGTAAATGCATGAAACTTCAGATGTTTGCTATGAATGTTGGCCTCCTGTTGAAAACATCATAACTAGCATTGTACTTACTGATATCTAAACCCTGTACATAGTTATTATTGCAGCCAGGATCATCTATGAAGCTATCATCACAAAATAAATGCAGTTACAATACTTATTTTATTCATCAGTATTAAGTGGTGATGTGGCCCCCGAACTACACAGCTGTTCTGCGAGCTCCTGCTGCCTGTGTCAGCCTTGGTCACTAGCCGTACCAAGGCTCTCACAACCAGGAGGTATGCAGATGATTTTCTTTTGAAGATGGTGTCTGATTCCTTGAGTCCTGAGGCACAGGATGTGAGCCCCGTGTACCTGGGGTAGTTGAATCCCAGGTACAATGTGTATGAATACTGTGCCTAAAATGCCATATGGCATCCTATGCACCACCCGTCATGTGCCTTAAAGCTCTTTGTGCAGTACAGCAGAGCCTCAGTTTACGAATGCCCCTCTTTCATGAATTTTTCAGTATACAAGGTCAATTTCCTCTTAAAATTTGACTCGGAGTACGAAGTTTACCTCGGATTATGAGTTTGTCGATACATGTATGTCGATACATGTATGGGTCGACGAGCGTGAGAGTTTGGGTTCTGCTGGGTGCAGGGCGAGGCACGCTCAGGTTACCAGTGTATCCCGCCTAGTGACGACTGCACTTCAATTTTTTTGTGAAGAATTTCACTGTTTTCTGCTTTTTTGGTTTCAGAGCATTCCTTTAGAAAAAAATTTGTAAGACAAGCAAACAGTGAGACACAACCAGATCCTAGTGGTATGGCTGCAAAATGTAGGAGAGAGAGTACCCCAGAAATGTCATCACTGCCTGATGTTATAATGGAAGGGGGACTCCTACCCCCCCTCCTCACCATCTTCCATACACCAACAGGAGTCCCTCAATAAAGATAAGGTACCTGTAGTTAAAAATATGAGTAGTATTCTGTATAAAATGTATTTTTATGTTGGCATTTTTTGGGTGTGTGGAATGGATTAATTCAATTTACATTATTTCTTGTGGGAAAATTAATTTCGGTTTACGAATTTTAGTCTCTTGGAACTAATTAAATTCGTAAACCAAGGGTCCACTGTACAGTACACGAGTTTAAAAAGAGTTACTATTCATACCTTAATATTTCCCGTGCTCCATGGGCTGATTTCACTGAGCAAAATGTTAACTTCCCACCTATCATATGAAGATACCTACCAAAAGAACCTGTCTGTAAAGAGATTTAACCACAGCTAACATATTTCCTGGTCCTGGTAGTACAGTCGGGTTCATTCTCAATGCACAATCGAGAATTCTGGGTTCGAATCCCGGGCGAGTCAGAAATGATTGGGCACATTTCCTTTCACCTTAATGGCTCTGTTCACCTAGCAGTGAGTAGGTACTCATAAATTAGTCAAACTAAGAAATCTCAAAATGAAAACAAACCATAAAATTAAATATACTGTACTCAATGACTTTCCCAAGGCCCCCAACTCTTTCTTATAGTCTTATGTCCATCTATGGGAATCATTAGGAAGGTGATTGAAGCCTTATTAAGTGTGTTACCATTCATACCCTCATATTTTCCATGCTCTATGGCTGATTTCACTATGGGAAGTTTAATTTTAACCTATGATATGATGGGCAACATTTCCACTAGTCTGTGAGCTCTGTCCCAACATCCTAAGCAAAGCCGCATATCTAATGCTTCGGCGAACTCGCTCTTCAAATTAGGCGAGTAAATCCGGCATGGAAAGAAAGTGTGTGTGTTCCAATTGAAGAGTAGACGAATCGAAGTTCTACTGTATAGACTTCCTGTTTCTGTCCATGGGAACTGTAGCTGTAGACTCAAAGTGTAATGAAAGAGTGCAAATTTAAAGTATGATATGAGCATGGAGATATAATATTTGAGGAAGAATATCACAGGAATAAAATAACAGGCCAACTGCTGTCAAATCAATAGAAAACTACACTAAATAAGATGAGCCAGTCCAATCAATTCTAAATTCACACTTAAGTGAACAATTCACATTAAGGCTTGCCTTTTAGGCGGGTGCATTGAAGGAAGACACACAACTTAAAAGGACCAATTTCATCCCGAATTAGCTTTCTACTGTGTTACAATTATTGTACAGCAAATCTGATATTTCTGAAATAGAAGGAACACAGAGAATGTATACAGCACACAGACATGATAACACACCTAAATTATTGGGACTATCTCAAGGCTCTCAAAATGTACACTCTAGAAGGGGAGACAAGAGAGGTATATAAAATACACACAGAAAATACTGGGAAGTTGAGGTCCAAAATTTCCACATTAAAATAACAAACTGAACCAAATGATATGGTATGAAATGCAGACTAAACTCAGTGAAAAATAGAGGCATCATAAGCCCGATCAGAGGAAGTATGATCATGAGAGGTCCACAACTACTCAAAGAAAAATGACACATTCCTGCAAGAAGTGAAATATCAACTAAGGTTGCAGTGGTCCTGTAGGCCATTCCAAGCAAGAACCTGTTAACCAAGTTATCACTAATCAAACCAGGTTCCAGGTTGGGCTTGGGGAGTAATAGAACTCCCACAACCCACTCCAGGTATTCCCAGGTATATTATCACAGAAGAGAGCACTGTTGGTTTAAAAAAATTCACTGTTTAATGTAATGAAATGCCTCTTTCTGATGGTTCCCTTTGGTGGCCCCTTTATGTTAGCCCAGAGAGACACCAAAGGGCCCCTCTCAGAAATAATAATAGTACAGTAATAGTATATAGGGGTGATAAATCTTGTCTAGAGGTATTATTTGTTCCAAATGATCCACTTGATAATAACCAATCCTCAGTACCCACCTCATGTGCGGTTTTATCTGGAAGACTTAGAAGCCTTTTTAATAGATGCTCATAATCTTTCTTGAATGTTTGCAGCTTTGCTATTTCTTCTTCAACTCTTCCTAGCCTCTGAAGGTAAAAAATGGTAACAATAAAAATCATGAAGCAATATTGGATTACAGCTACAATATTTATGAAGTCATGGGATACCTCAGCTCCCAATATGTATACATTAAAACTCAAATTAATTCTTGTTCTCCTATCCAGGGTCATTGTACACTTGATACTACTCTAAAAGTCCCCTGATTTCCCCCATCCTTTCCCATGCTGCTTCATATGCTGTATACATGTATCTCTATTCCTGATATTTTCTACATATCTACATTAAGAATTTAAAAAACACACACACACACGCGCACACACAAACACACACACGACGATTTAGAATACACCTCGATTTAGAATATGCAGCGGTTGTGTGGTGCCCATATCTTAAGAAGCACATCAACAAACTGGAAAAAGGTGCAAAGACATGCTACTAAGTGGCTCCCAGAACTGAAGGGCAAGAGCTATGAGGAGAGGTTAGAGGCATTAAATATGCCAAAACTAGAAGACAGAAGAAAAAGAGGTGATATAATCACTACATACAAAATAGTAACAAGAATTGATAAAATCGATAGGGAAGATTTCCTGTGACCTGGAACTTTAAGAGATTTAAACTAGCTAAACACAGATGCCGAAGAAATATAAGAAAATTCACTTTCGCAAACAGAGTGGTAGACGATTGGAACAAGTTAGGTGAGAAGGTGGTGGAGGCCAAGACCGTCAGTAGTTTCAAAGTGTTATATGACAAAGAGTGCTGGGAAGACGGGACACCACGAGCGTAGCTCTCATCCTGTAACTACACTTAGGTAATTACACACACACACACAAAAAAAAAAAGCTCTTACATTCTTGTACAGCCACTAGCACACACAGCATTTTGAGGCAAGTTCTTAATCCTATGTTCCCCGGAATACAACGCCAAATTGTTTAACAACCAGGTAACCATTTTACTGTTGGGTAAACAGAGGCTATAGTTAAGAATTGGTGCCAGGTAAATCCTCCCCGGCCCCGGTTATGCACTTGTTATACAGTGCATAACAATCCTCTTTGTTATGCACTGTATACATAACTGCAGCAAGAGGCAACTTATTCCCAAAAAATTCTAGTACATACAGTAAATAGCAATTGTAGATAGAAGGCATAAAATATGGACAATTTTATTCCAGAAAGTCCACTATTGATTTTGTAGAAGCCCTGAGAATGAAGGCAACCTCCAAATTTAACCTCTCTAGCTTTAGTATAGTACTACATATATGTACTAAAGTAGGTCTAAAATATATTAGGTTAGGTTGATGACTAGATTTTGTAGGTTTTGTTATACCAACAGTACCAAATGTATTTTTTTTTTGGGGGGGGGTCCATAATTTATGTATTTCATCCACTGCTGCTATATACACTCTACTATCAAACACGGAGGATGAGTCGGCCAGTGAGGCCACAACCTAACAAACCTCTTTATGTTCCTTCTGAAGCTCGACGAGGTTACTCAGGTTTTCTTTCAATTTCATTATAGACACGGATCCCTCCACACTCCCGCTACCACCACTGGCACCATTACCTTCATCTGGTATTGGAGACAACGTTTTCTTCATAGTGTCTGAAACTAAAATAGGTTTTAAATATTACTGTACACCTTTTTGAGACTGAACAAAATTTAGTACTGTATTTGGCAATAAAATACAGGAATATTATAAGCAACATTTTTCCAGGACTGTAAAGAATTATTATTTAATAGACATGAATATTAACTTACATAACAGCTTACAGAGATAAGCTTTAAAAAATTCATTATTCGTAAAATTCATTCAAGAAGCATATCATTAATGATAACTACCATTCATAAAATCAGTTACTGTACTTATAAAAAAATGCATCACAAATTGTACCAATTCATAACATTAAATTTGTAACAACAAACATACACTAACAAAAATTCTGAAGCTATGATGCCATTGATGTGATATTTGATCATCTACAGTGATAGTCATATTTGACCTGTGACAACATCTTAGTCTACAACATCAAGCTATGGAAGGCCTCTTTCCTGGTCATTACTAATACAGTATATCATATCAAATTATATCTTGCATTAAAATGCATTAATATTGATACTAGTCTGTTGTCTTTGACATATGAAAGGACATATGTTTAACATTTCAATCCTGAGCCAGTTCAATCCCCAGGCACAACTGGAGTGGTTGGCCATATTTCCTTTCACCTGATTCATCTGGTTACTTAGCAGTAAAATACAATAGGTATTTGGGAGGTAAGCAACTGTTAAGGGTTCCATCTTGGGGAATGTCAACAATTCGCCAAGGGGAAACTTCATTAAGCCTTATTGAAACTTCAATAAGCCTACATGTCCCTGACAAAGTGATAAACTATTAGGGTGATTTTGCAACTGCTGGCAGTACTGTATGCATGACAAATTTTATGTCCACCTTTTCTGACTAACATTTTAACAATACAATACAGTATATACTTCTATCTTTCACTTATCCAAGTCTCATTACTAAATTTCTTAAAAACCTATTTTGCTATTAATCAAAATTCTGACAAGTTTGTTACTTTTCTTGCTTTACAATTTGCTTACTCGGAGTTGTTTCAAGTGGCTGTTTAACTGTAGTCATAACTTTGGTTACAATAATTTTCAAAATCCATAATGGTTTTGTTGAAGCACTTTTTCAGCAAAGTATCACCTGTTAGACAAATTAGTAGTGAATGCTGAAAATTACATACTCAAGTGGCATTGTGCTTGTTACTGTCAAATTTGAATCAGTTTCGAATAGTTATTTATATTTTGTTGTTTCGCATTCATTTTCAGGTTATTTTCAAACAATTGTTTAAAAGTTTCCCCTACACGTTCACTTTCGAAGCAGAACGAGACTTTTGGGCACATCGTCCTTGGGTGGCACACTGCTATTACACTAGACACATCCTCACCATGCTATCATTTTCTTATGGGCTGGCAGCATTTACTCAAGGATTTAAAAGATATATTTTTTTTATATCAATTTGTGAGTAGAAACAATCTCTGCCGGCAAGAGTAGTCTGGATAGACCAGATAGGAACAACAGAAGAAAAGATTACATGGATGAAGAGCTGAAAATAGTAAGTAATTACCTAAGTGTAGTTACAGGATGAGAGCTATGCTTGTGGTGTCCCATTTTCCCAGCACTCTGTCATATAATGCTTTAAAATTACCGACGGTTTTGACCTCCACCATCACCTCACCAAACTTGTTCCAACTGTCTACCATTCTGTTTGTGCAAGTGAATTTTCTTATATTTCTTCAATCGATCGATCGATTCCTCAAAGTGTATCGAGGTTGGGTGTTAATGTTCATAGATGTTAATGAATTCTACTACTTATATATTTGAGTAATAAAGATGTCTGCTAGCAGTAATAGACCGACTTGATTAGGTAGGAGGAAGAGGTATACGCCTGTAGTAACGTGGACAGAAATGTTATACATATCAGATAAGTGATGATGACTGGGGAGTGAAGACAAAGGCAATCTAGCTAATGGTGCGTAAAACCTTTCAGGGAAGAAGACAAACACAGTATGTGCCAGGAAGACAGTTCTAGTGACAAAGATTGAGACAAATTCTTAGGGGTTTAAATCTTCATAAGTTTGATCAAGCAATTTACTAGCACTTCAGTATTGGCTTTATGATTAAACTCTTTAAGGAAAATGTACAGGATTAATAATATTTATGATATAAGCAAGCCATTGTTTATACAGTATCAAATTTGTTTTAAAAATTATATATATGCCAAGATATGTTCTACCAATTGATATTAGATTATTTTAAATATTTGGCAAATAACAAAAAATCCAAATTTAAAATTTGGCCATATTTACACACAGCATCTGAATTAGGTCTAAAAAGAAATACTGGACTGTACTCTAGACTGTGGAGTCCACTGTACTCTACAGAGGACTCCAGATTAATGGAACACTGTCGACCAGACAAAAGGATGCAACGGATGCAACAGAGGGATACCATGCCATTTTAAGATTGTCGTCGTCAGGCTAGTTGACAGGTCATGTACAGTATCAAAGTAAGGCGTCAAGCCTGGAAGACTAATAGGTGAAATAATGAAAAAGCAAGTGGAGTAAGGCCATGTATTAGCTGGACTTTATTTTTGTGCCAAATATTTAACAAAAAAATATTAAACTGTGCAACAGCAAGTTTTTTAATGAAAATGTTTGAAAACAGGTGATTACATTGTTTACATTTATAAAATCATGAGATAAAAATACTCTAACATTGCAAACAGTGGATACTGTGGTACAGTTAGGATGTGGAAGAGTGCAGGGTGAAATCTGTCCATGTAAGCAGGTATACATTGTACTTGGCTGCACAAGAACAATTGTCAAGATCATTTAAACTCTGAAAGACTTATCAACCGAGTGTGTGTTCATTTTCTTGCCACATCCATTACTAATGATCAAGTTCAACAAATTACACTGAATAGTAAAAAATATAAATACAGTACTGTACTTATTTACAGTACTATATATAATAATGTTTCCTTTCATCTGATGCCTCCGTTCATCTAGCAGTAAATGGGTATCCAAGAGTTAGGCAACTGTTGTGGGGTTGCATCCTGGAGAGGATCAGTAGTTTGATCTTGGGGGGAGGAGGGGGGGGGGGGACTTCAACACAAGCCTAAAGACGTCCTCTCCCTAACAACGGAAATTACATACAAGCAAGCAATTATTAAAGGAAGGCACTAAACCTGGCAGACTATTTAGTACCATCTGTGGCACAGAACTGTCAGTCGTAGATATCATTCATGATGCTAAAACAAAGAGCATATAGATATAAGTACAGTAATGTCAAAAGCATTGGTTTCAAGGATTTTATTAAAGGACAAGCAACCCAAAGGGGCATTGAGTGGGCAAGCTGTCTCATTACCCACAATCAGGACATTCTACGAAGTGTACACATGCAGCACTGTAAAATATAAACATACTATTCACAAATTTTACTTTCAGAATGTACTGTATTTATTGTAAAATATAAACATACTATTCACAAATTTTACTTTCAGAATGTACTGTATTTATTGCATAATTTTACATCAGCCATATACAGTACATTCAGTATCATCACTATACTAGCAACACATCCTTAGAAAATAAGGCAAAAGCCCTTCACAATGCCAGTGTAATATACATTATTCAGTCATCTTTCCTTCTCACTATTTTCTAGTTGTTCTTTGTCCATAGTCACATTTCCATATTAACTGGTATCTCTCATGGTGGCAGATACTCTATGATACACAACTCGAGTGATGATTATAGCACAATTTACAGAAATCACATTGACATGATATATATCACTGAGAAAAATTGATTATATCACATTAATGTGATATTAACACGATATATATCAATGAGAAAATGTGATATATATCACGTTAATGATTTCTGTGTTTCTAAGTTGGGGCGTTCAGGTGTGGGACCACTCTGCCCTTCCACCCAAGTGCTTGTGGGTCATATGTAAACACTTGACTGACTGCAGTATGGACCTCCAGACTTCTGTGATTTCAGTAGGAATCCGGTTGTATGACTTTTACAGGTCAGATGTGGTCAAGTGGTAGTCATGATCGTACATGACTGGCAATGCCACGGACATAAGTTTGCGCCCACCTATAGTCCTAGTGGATTTTCTTATAGCACAATTTTCAGCATAGTCAATTCGTAGCCGAAAGGTACTGTGTTCGATTCCTGGGCAGAGCAAGACAGCATGACATGATTCCTTACCCCTGATTCCTGTTCCCCTACCAGTAAATAATTACAGTACCTTAGTTAGGCAACTACTGTGGGTTGCATATTAGGGAAAGATCAGTAGTTGGCCTAGAATAAACGTAATAGACATCCAGTCCAAGACATTAGGAAGCTATTACACTAGGTAATAAACATTTCACACAATTGGTATATTTATTTTAATAGCAAATTTTCCTACTCATTAAAATCTTGAGGCAATAAGCCATATCTTTATTGAATATAATATGTTGCGAAAATTAACCAAGCATCCCGGTCATAGTTGGGTTCATTCAATCCAGGTTTGAATGAACCCAACTACTAACCATTTTTGTCCTGGGCAGGACAGAAATGGTTAAGACACATTTCCTATCACCTAAAGCCCTGTTCACCAAGCAGCAAGTAGGTACACAGGACCTATTTACTCGACCTAGTCAGCTGGTCTTGGGGTGGCCTCCTGGGCCGAGTCAGTAGTTCAACTTTGGGGGGGGGGGGAGGAGACCTCGATATAGCCTAACATTACAGTATTTTCACTTGCTGCCTCTCCCCAACACAATGAATTATTCTATCCTAATCTAACCTATGATTAGACATTGAGATGTAAGTCTCGTCCTCATCACCCACTCCCCACTCAGACCTTGACAAAGCCCTCAGGAGAGTGCGAAAGATTTGGTGTAAATTCCTTAAATAAACTTCAAATATACAAGTGTGAGTTTTTATTCTAACTTGTCCACTGTACAGGTGGTCGGGTTAGAATAGAGCACGGGCTATTTTGAGCACGGGCTCAAAATAGCCCGTGTTACTTGGAACATTTGTTCAGAATGGCAGATTCTAAGACAACAAAACATTCCATCCTAATTTAACTAACATTAACCAAAATCAATTTCGTTTTTCCCATATACTCTGTGGAGGTGTGACATTACCGTGACGTGATCGGGGTGCCTCGTTCTAATTCAAAACTAATTAGACATACCAATCTATTTCTTCTGGTAGAATTTGACTCTAGGAAACAACAAGCCACGCAAAAACAACACACACACAACTAATTAGCTACACAGACGGAGAACCCGTGTCGCAACCGGCATTACCCTCACAGATCCAAGATGACAACACCACCAGGAGCTACAACGCGCGCATAAATAATGTATGAGAGTGAGAAGGTGGAGCGACACTCCCGGAGCGGCTGCCCGCAGCCTTTTGAATCAGCTGTTCCCTTACAGAAACCCTGGGCGTTCCAATAATGAGTTGTCTGGAAATAGACAGGCTTTCTAGTCGCAATTGTGTTTTCCTATATACTCCAAGCAGAAATATATAGTATTAATTTATTTCTTACTGTTTAAAATATGTATGTATTTGTTTGGCTTTCTTTAAAAATAGGATAGAGGTTAATTTTACGAGGGTTAAGATTCGTCGTGGAAATATAGACCAATCAAAACAGTGGCCCGCCCGGTGACCGACACAGTTAACACTTTGCCGTCACTTGGTCAGGCTTAATTTATTAATCGATTTGTTTGCTTATCTCATTTTACTCTAATTGTACATTTAAAGTAAAACTCCATTATTGTGTTCATTTAAAGGCAAGAGCCTATATGTGTGCCGTTCGATCAGTCAGGTTAAACACCTTTGTGTGTGATCAGTAAATGAATGGGTGACCACATACTCATTTAAAACGCCAGTAATCATCAGGGTTCCCGCACTTGGCCCTGACCCAATAAACAGCATGATCCATTACCTGGCCCTGAGCCAGCAAATATCAGATTCTATCATTTGGCCATGAGGCAGTAAACCTTGGGATCCATCACTTGGCCCTGACCCAACAAATATCAGGTTCTATCATTTGGCCATGAGGCCGTAAACATCAGGGTTCCAGCGCCTGGCCCTAAGCCAGCAAATATCAGGTTCTATCATTAGGTCATGAGGCCGTAAACATCAGGGTTCCAGCACCTGGCCCTGAGCCAGCAAATATCAGGTTCTATCATTTGGTCATGAGGCCGTAAACATCAGGGTTCCAGCACCTGGCCCTAAGCCAGTAAATATCAGGTTCTATCATTTGGTCATGTGGCCGTAAACATCAGGGTTCCAGCACCTGGCCCTAAGCCAGCAAATATCAGATTCTATCATTTGGCCATGAGACAGTAAAGATCAGGGTTCCAGCACCTGATCCAGAGCCAGATGTTTCAGGTGTTGGAACATCAGTGTTCCAACACCTGGCCCTGAGTCAGTAAACATCAGTGTTCCAACACGGACAGAGAGAAAGATCTAGGAGTTGATATCACACCAAACTTGTCTCCTGAAGCCCACATCAAAAGAATAACATCGGCGGCGTATGCAAGGCTTGCTAACATCAGAACTGCCTTCAGGAACCTGTGTAATGAATCTTTCAGAACCTTGTATATCACATATGTAAGACCAATCCTGGAGTATGTGGCCCCAGCATGGAGCCTGTACTTTGTCAAGCACAAAACGAAGCTGGAAATAAGTTCAGATGTATGCCACATGGCAAGTCACAGAATGAGTTACGAGGAAAGGCTGAGGGAACTACACCTCACGTCGCTGGTAGACCGAAGAGCTCGGGAAGACATGATCACCACATACAAAATTCTCAAGGAAATTGACAGGGGTAGACGAGGATGGATTATTTAACACGGGTGGTACACGCATGTAGCGAGTACAAACAATATATTCACTACAGTCTCCCATTAGCTTAATGGCGTAACTAATTAGCACTAATTACACAAGCTATAATCCTATCCTTATTTACAGGTAACATTCTTTCCATCCTGGTCGGGGGAAGCTGAGGTGTAGTCACCGAATATAAGCAAGCTTGAAGTGAATTGCCGACACTCTCACACCTCAACAAAGCCTATCTACACCAGAGTAGCTGAAGGTTCGCCCTCTACAATATGGTATCTTCAGGCAACCAAATTAGAAAGGTTAAATATCCCAAAAGGAATCCAGAGGGAAATAGCAGTTAGGTTATATAGACTACGTCTAGGTTACAGATGCAACTGGGAGATTGGTGAACCCGGACAGAGAGAAAGTGCATCTTCTGCCAAACTGTCACAGAAAAGCCATTACTTTTTTTTTTTTTTTTTTTTTTTTTTTTTTTTTTTTTGAGATATATACAAGAGTTGTTACATTCTTGTACAGCCACTAGTACGCGTAGCGTTTCGGGCAAGTCCTTAACCCTATGGTCCCTGGAATACGATCCCCTGCCGCGAAGAATCGTTTTTTCATCCAAGTACACTTTTTTTTTACTGTTGCGTTAAACAGAGGCTACAGTTAAGGAATTGCACCCAGTAAATCCTCCCCGGCCAGGATACGAACCCATGACATAGCGCTCGCGGAACGCCAGGCGAGTGTCTTACCACTACACCACGGAGACTGCAACTTCACTATCTCCTGGAATGTGAAGCAACCAACGACCTTAGAAGAGCTTTAAGAGTCCCTGAATTTTGCAGTAACCCCCCTGAAGCCATTAACACAGCCACTCTGCTGACCAAAAAAGGTGTCCAGCAGCTGGAGACCCTCATAAAGACTGTGAAGCAGTATCCTCCCCCGCGATAGCAGCCTGACGATTAAATGCAACCTCAGAACACTGAAAAGATTTACTGAACAAAAATTTGTACCACTTACGGGCTATTCATGCCCGTGCCACCTCTTAGGTGGCTTAATCTTTATCAATCAATCGAATAGCTGACAGTACAATTTCCACAGGGATTCGGATAACTCCAGTACAGACACTTTGGATTTACTTCACCTTTTCAACCTCAAGAATGTAGCACTCGTCGGCGTGTACAGTTCTAATCAACCCAAGACGCTACAGCTTCGACTCAGAGCAGACAGCAGACTACGACCACATCCAGCTACAACGCTCTCTCAAGCCCCATCAAGTTTAGACACGATTCCTCAATCGAGCCGCCACGCTCTCCCACATAGTTCTGCGACTTTAGCCACACTCAGAGGACCTACCTACGGAGCTCTCTGCTCTGCTCCAAGCTCCGTCTCAACGTCTACGACACTGATGTATCCAAGACTACTATATAAATATAAAAACCCACTAAATATTGGGTATCTTATCTACCCAACAACGTAATATAAACGTACGTTACACGCACAAGGGGACACAGGTGGAAGCTGAGTGCCCAAATGAGCCACAGAGACATTAGAAAGAACTTTTCAGTGTCAGAGTAGTTAGCAACTGGAATGCATTAGGAAGTGATGTGGTGGAGGCTGACTCCATACACAGTTTCAAATGTAGATATGATAGAGCCCAGTAGGCTCAGGAATCTGTACACTAGTAGATTGACGTTTGAGAGGCGGGACTAAAGAGCCAAAGCTCAACCCCCGCTAGCACAACTAGGTGAGTACCTGGGTCTGAGCAAATAAAGATAATGGAACCATCACGTGACCCTGAGCCAGACAACATCAGGGTACCAACACCTGAAGATAAAAGAAGAGTCAGAGTGAGGGAGGCAGTTTGGAGCTGGAGGAATGTAACAAGTGGGGTCCCCCGCGGCCCGCTACTATCCTACCACTCTCCACGACCACTACCAGCATTTATTTAATAATAATCGATAATGCATTGTTTCGGGGGACAGACAGCCAGTTTATACATACAGTACATGTTATGTATCGAGGTTCCTCCCCGAAGTCGAATTACTGATCGGCCCTTCCCACACCAGGATGTACTTTTGAATTGACTAACTCCTGGCTAGGTCAGCAATTGTTCAACGTCCTCCCAGCGACTATAAGAAATATTGCCGGAACAACCGGGGACACCTTTAAGAGAAAATTAGATTGTTTTCTAAAAAAAAAAAAGTCGGGCCAAACGGGCTGTGGTGGGTATGTGGGCCTGCGGGCCGCTGCAAGCAACAGCCTGGTGGACCAAACTCTCACAAGTCAAGCCTGGCCTCGGGCCGGGCTTGGGGAGTAGAAGAACTCCCAGAACCCCATCAACCAGGTATCAACAAGTTGACTAACTCCTGGGTACCTACATACTGCTAGGTGAACAGGAGAAATGCGCCAATGCATTTCTTTCGCGCCAGGTATTCGAACTCAGAATTTTCGATTGTGATTCAAAAGTAAAACCAAATAGTACCTAATTGCATCCCCATAGTTTCCTACACTGTGCTTCAAACTCACACTATAACTTGCCCAGTATTTTACGGGCTATTCATACCCTTGCCACCTCTTGGGTGGCTTAATCTTCATCACTCAATCCCCAATATTAGTACTTAAGACAAATATCTTCACTTGTAATCACCTGTCAATTTATATTTTAGTTGTATGTTAATAGAAAATTTTGCTACAATATGCCTTTTCATCATACCTGATATGTTAGATTAAGGCCCTGCCCGAAACACTATGCATGTTAGTGGCTTTGCTTGAATGTAAAAATACCAATCTTATGTAATCTCACAATCTCAGTGTAATCTCAGTGTACCTTCTTGTGAATTATTATTATTATAGTCTAGAACGAGCCTGATTGTACTACCTGAACCCTCCTGGGTTTATGTTGAATAATGTACCTGAGAGACCGAGCTCGGACCCTTTGACCGAACTCTCAGTGTATGCACCCGAGGGACCGAGCTCTCAATGTATGCACCCGAGGGACCGAGCTCTCAGTGTATGCACCCGAGGGACCGAGCTCTCAATGTATGCACCCGAGGGACTGAACTCTCAGTGTATGCACCCGAGGGACCGAGCTCTCAATGTATGCACCCGAGGGACCGAACTCTCAGTGTATGCACCCGAGGGACCGAGCTCTCAGTGTATGCACCCGAGGGACCGAGCTCTCAATGTATGCACCCGAGGGACCGAACTCTCAGTGTATGCACCCGAGGGACCGAGCTCTCAATGTATGCACCCGAGGGACCGAACTCTCAGTGTATGCACCCGAGGGACCGAGCTCTCAATGTATGCACCCGAGGGACCGAACTCTCAGTGTATGCACCCGAGGGACCGAGCTCTCAATGTATGCACCCGAGGGACCGAACTCTCAGTGTATGCACCCGAGGGACCGAGCTCTCAGTGTATGCACCCGAGGGACCGAGCTCTCAATGTATGCACCCGAGGGACCGAGCTCTCAGTGTATGCACCCGAGGGACCGAGCTCTCAGTGTATGCACCCGAGGGACCGAACTCTCAGTGTATGCACCCGAGGGACCGAACTCTCAGTGTATGCACCCGAGGGACCGAACTCTCAGTGTATGCACCCGAGGGACCGAACTCTCAGTGTATGCACCCGAGGGACCGAACTCTCAGTGTATGCACCCGAGGGACCGAGCTCTCAATGTATGCACCCGAGGGACCGAACTCTCAGTGTATGCACCCGAGGGACCGAGCTCTCAATGTATGCACTCGAGGGACCGAACTCTCAGTGTATGCACCCGAGGGACCGAGCTCTCAATGTATGCACCCGAGGGACCGAACTCTCAGTGTATGCACCCGAGGGACCGAGCTCTCAGTGTATGCACCCGAGGGACCGAACTCTCAGTGTATGCACCCGAGGGACCGAGCTCTCAGTGTATGCACCCGAGGGACCGAACTCTCAGTGTATGCACCCGAGGGACCGAGCTCTCAGTGTATGCACCCGAGGGACCGAGCTCTCAATGTATGCACCCGAGGGACCGAACTCTCAGTGTATGCACCCGAGGGACCGAGCTCTCAATGTATGCACCCGAGGGACCGAACTCTCAGTGTATGCACCCGAGGGACCGAGCTCTCAGTGTATGCACCCGAGGGACCGAGCTCTCAGTGTATGCACCCGACGGACCGAGCTCTCAGTGTATGCACCCGACGGACCGAGCTCTCAGTGTATGCACCCGACGGACCGAGCTCTCAGTGTATGCACCCGACGGACCGAGCTCTCAGTGTATGCACCCGACGGACCGAGCTCTCAGTGTATGCACCCGACGGACCGAGCTCTCAGTGTATGCACCCGAGGGACCGAGCTCGGACCCTTTGACCGAGCTCTCAGTGCACGCAAACAACGGAAAGGTGATGCAGAATATTAAACCCGATGAGGACTGCAAAAAAATACTGGAAGACCTTGACAAACTCCGGGAATGGGTGTACAAATTGTTGCTAGAATTCAATGTCAAGATATATATACGGTAATGAAGATGGGTAAAGGACAAAAAGGTAGACTAGGAGTCATCTACACCATTAAAAGAAAAAGAAACTACAGGAATAAAAAGAGAGAAAGATTTTGGGGTGAATATAATTCCAGCACGAACGCCATGCAGAAGCGTGTGTAAACAAACATTGGCAGCCTATGGGACGCGGGCAAGAATTAGAACCTCATTTAGGAACCTAGAATAGGACTCTTTCTAGGGAATCTATGCAACCTTTCGTTAGACCAGTACTCAATGCACTACCTGCATGGAGTACACACCTTGTCAATTAAACCCAAAATAAAAAAAAAATGTAGAAATTTGCAAGATTAGTGCTGGAGCTAAGGGGACTAAGCTATGAGAGTATCATAAGGGAACTAGATCTCACACCCCAAGAAGATAGGAAAAACAAAGGAGATATGGTCACAACATACAAAATACAAGGGGGAGCAAGGAAAGCCTCTTTAAATTGAGAGTAAGCTAGAGGAAAGAATTGAGGTGGGAGCTGGAAACGCAAATTAGTCACTCAGCTAATTTGACTATTCTTCTATAATAATAATAATAATAATAAAATAATATTTTATTCACAATAAAGTGCATACAGAGAACACAAGGCAGGTATAATCAAAGTACAGGGGAGGTGTACACACTATGAAGTCATTGTTACGCAAAACGTTTCGCTCAAGATTTATAATAAATCAGATAAAAATTATTTAAAGAAAATTGGGATAAACATCTAATTTATTTCCCGCCCCATTTTGATATTACCTACAAATTTGCAAACGTTGCTATACAGACGTGTCGAAATTGTTTACATATATACAGTAAACAACGAGCCTAAGGCGATCCTGGGGCACTAAACTTGCAATTACTTTGTTTTCCACTTGGACGCAACGCCACTTAAGTAAGCTCTCTGCTATGAAATAACCAACCACCGCCTAACCCAACTTTGTGCTATAGTAATTGCTACAGAAGTTAGAGACCAAGTGTCTCTAACTTTCTCATGAGTCTCTCGTGAGGGACTTCAAGTTCTTCTGGAGATTCCTTGACAAATTACTTGGACTGCTTCTGGGACTTGTTGGACTTAAACACTTGTGCTTATTAATGAACTACTTCTCTGGTGGTAGTTGTTTAGTGAAGGCATCATGTCAAGTCCTTCTCTAGTAAATACATAGAATAGTTATTGTTTAAAATACCACACATTTCTCTGTCATTATCTGACACCTGTCTTATTATAATGAGACATCATCTAATGTCTCTGTCATTACGTGACTTGTCTGTCTGTCTGTTTCTATGGGGGGTGTGGGGGGGGGGTGTGGGGGGGGTGTGGGGGGGGGGGGAGATAGAGAGGGGTCCGCCACTAATAGGGAGGGTCGGCCCACTTCCTGATCCGTGGAGATGGAATGTTCGAGGCCGAGTCCGTAGAGTTTTATTATATTATTATTTGATGATCATCATTATTCAGATACTGACATCCAAAATGCATGTTTTGATAACAGACTAATATTCTTAGTGGGGTGAGGTCTCCCAACACACACACACACACACACACACACACACACACACACACACACACACACACCTGAGCACCTGGAGAGCATTGGGTTTGTAAACAAGCACCAACATGGGTTCTGGACAGGGAAATCATGCCTAACAAACCTTTTAGAATTCTATGATAAAGTAACAAGGATAAGGCAGGACAGAGAAGGCTGGGCAGACTGCATATTTCTTGACTGCCAAAAGGCCTTTGATACGGTACCGCACATGAGACTGCTATACAAACTTGAGAGGCAGGCAGGAGTAAGCGGAAAGGCCCTAGTATGGGTGAAGAACTACCTAACAGGAAGGAGCCAGAGGGTAATGGTAAGGGGCGAAAAGTTGGACTGGCGAACAGTAACAAGTGGAGTACCTCAAGGATCGGTGCTGGGACCAATCCTCTTTCTAATTTACGTAAATGATATGTTTACAGGAGTGGAATCATACATGTCGATGTTTGCAGATGACGCAAAATTAATGAGAAGAGTTGTGACAGACGAGGATTGTAGGATCCTCCAAGAGGACTTAAACAGGCTGCAGAGATGGTCAGAGAAATGGCTACTGGAGTTTAACACCAGTAAATGTAAAGTTATGGAAATGGGATCAGGTGACAGGAGACCAAAGGGACAGTACACAATGAAGGGGAACAGCCTACCTGTAACGATTCGAGAAAGAGACCTGGGAGTGGATGTGACACCTAATCTAACTCCTGAGGCACATATAAATAGGATAACGACAGCAGCGTACTCTACACTGGCGAAAATTAGAACTTCATTCAGAAACCTAAATGAGGAAGCTTTTAGGGCGCTTTACACTGCCTACGTGAGACCCGTCTTAGAGTATGCCGCGCCATCATGGAGCCCCCACCTGAAGAAACACATAAAGAAACTGGAGAAGGTTCAGAGGTTTGCGACGAGGCTTGTCCCAGAGCTACGAGGGATGGGATATGAAGAGCGGCTGAAGGAACTGAACCTTACGACACTAGAGAAAAGAAGGGAGAGAGGAGATATGATAGGGACATATAAAATACTCAGGGGAATTGACAAAGTGGAAATAGATCAAATGTTCACACGTAATAATAACAGAACGAGGGGACATGGGTGGAAACTGGAAACTCAGATGAGTCACAGAGATGTTAGGAAGTTTTCTTTTAGCGTGAGAGTAGTAGAAAAATGGAATGCACTTGGGGAACAGGTTGTGGAAGCAAATACTATTCATACTTTTAAAACTAGGTATGATAGGGAAATGGGACAGGAGTCATTGCTGTAAACAACCGATAGCTAGAAAGGCGGGATCCAAGAGTCAATGCTCGATCCTGCAAGCACATATAGGTGAGTACATATAGGTGAGTACACACACACACACACACACACACACACACACACACACACTCAGATGAGTCACAGAGATGTTAGGAAGTTTTCTTTTAGCGTGAGAGTAGTGGGGAAATGGAATGCACTTCAGGAACAGGTTGTGGAAGCAAATACTATTCATAATTTTAAAACCAGGTATGATAGGGAAATGGGACAGGAGTCATTGCTGTAAACAACCCATGCTCGAAAGGCGGGATCCAAGAGTCAATGCTCGATCCTGCAGACACAACTAGGTGAGTACACACACACACACACGCACGCAAATAGGGGTCTGGTAGCTGAGTAGACAGTGCACGGGACTTGTAATCCTGTGGCCCGGGTTCGATTACCAGACTATGCAAGAGACAAATGGGCAGAGTTTCTTTCACCCTGATGCTCCTGTTACCTAGCAGTATATAGGTACCTGGAAGTTAGATGGCTGTTATGGGCTGCTCGTGTGTGTGTGTGTGTGTGTGTGTGTGTGTGTGTGTGTGTGTGTGTGTGTGTGTGTGTGTGTGTGTGTGTGTGTGGGGAAAAAAATGAGTTAATTAGTAGTTAATAACAGTTGATTGACAGTTGAGAGGCAGGCCGAAAGAGCAAAGCTCAACTCCCGCAAGCACAACTAGGTGAATACACAATTCTCCAAAAGGGAAATTATGAGGAAATGAGAAGTTTCCTAAGGGATATACCTTGGGACACAGACCTCAGAGCTAAGTCCGTACAAGATATGATGGACTATGTCACCCAAAAGTGTCAGGAGGCAGTAAACAGGTTCATCCCGGCCCAAAAGGAAAAATCCGAGAAGCAAAAGAAGAATCCATGGTATAATAGGGCATGTATGGTAGCAAAGGAACTGAACAAAAGGGCGTGGAGGAACTTCCGAAATAACAGAACACCAGAAAGCAGAGAGAGAGAGAGATGCCAGAGAACCAGGAATGAGTATGTTAGTGTGAGAAGAGAAGCAGAGAAAAATTATGAAAATGATATAGCAAACAAAGCCAAGACCGAACCAAAGCTACTCCACAGTCACATCAGAAGGAAAACAACAGCGAAAGAACAGGTATTGAAACTTAGAACAGGCGAGGACAGGTATACAGAGTATGATAAAGAGGTGTGTGAAGAACTCAACAAGAGGTTCCAGGAGGTCTTCACAATAGAACAAGGTGAGGTCATTGTGTTAGGAGAGGGGGCAGTAAACCAGGCGGCCTTGGAAGGGTTCGAAATTACGAGAGATGAGGTCAAGAGACACCTGCTGGATCTGGATGTTAGAAAGGCTGTTGGTCCAGATGGGATCTCACCATGGATACTGAAAGAGTGTGCAGAGGCACTTTGCTTGCCACTCTCCATAGTGTATAGTAAGTCACTGGAGACGGGAGACCTACCAGAAATATGGAAGACGGCTAATGTGGTCCCAATATACAAAAAGGGTGACAGACAAGAGACACTGAACTACAGGCCAGTGTCGTTAACTTGTATACCATGCAAGGTGATGGAGAAGATTGTGAGAAAAAACCTGGTAACACATCTGGAGAGAAGGGACTTCATAACAAATCGCCAACATGGGTTCAGGGAGGGTAAATCTTGCCTTACAGGCTTAATAGAATTCTACGATCAGGTGACAAAGATTAAGCAAGAAAGAGAAGGCTGAGCAGACTGCATTTTCTTGGACTGTCGGAAAGCCTTTGACACAGTACCGCATTAGAGGCTGGTACATAAGCTGGAGAGACAGGCAGGTGTAGCTGGTAAGGTGCTCCAGTGGGTAAGGGAGTACCTAAGCAATACCAAGCAGAGAGTTACGGTGAGAGGTGAGACCTCAGATTGGCGTGAAGTCACTAGTGGAGTCCCACAGGGCTCTGTACTCGGACCTAGCACCTATCCTGTTTCTGATATACGTAAATGATCTCCCAGAGGGTATAGACTCATTCCTCTCAATGTTTGCTGACGATGCCAAAATTATGAGAAGGGTTAAGACAGAGGAGGATAGCTTGAGGCTTCAAGAAGACCTGGACAAGCTGCAGGAATGGTCGAACAAATGGATGTTAGAGTTTAACCCAAGCAATTTTTTTTTTTTTTTTTTTTTTTGAGATATATACAAGAGTTGTTACATTCTTGTACAGCCACTAGTACGCGTAGCGTTTCGGGCAGGTCCCTGGAATACGATCCCCTCCGCGAAGAATCGTTGTTACAACCAAGTACACATTTTACTGTCGAGTTAAACAGAGGCTACAGTTAAGGATTTGCGCCCAGTAAATCCTCCCCGGCCAGGATACGAACCCATGACAAAGCGCTCGCGGAACGCCAGGCGAGTGTCTTAATTTACCACTACACCACTGAGACGTAAGATATATATATATATTAATTACACATAAACATACACACACATATATATTACGAGTTTCTGTCTTTAATATAACACTCACTGTATTCTGACAATGTAGTCTTCCACTGGTCAGCGAAGTCGAGCCACGGCCGAAAAATGTCCCAGGTACGTGTGTGTGTTCAGAACGGAGACGTTTGAGCAACGTTTCCTTTCACCTGATAATACTGTTCATGTAGCAGTAAATAGGTACCCGGGAGTTAGGCAACTGTTGTGGGTAGCATCCTGAGGAAAGTCAGTCGACAACCAAGGGACGGACGACCCCGATGAGCCCAACAGGTCTCGTGACAATACTAAGGGACACTTATACCGCGCCGGCGATGGCTATATACGCTCGCGATGGTGGTATCTTGCGCACTGCCTCGCTGTCTCGCGCGCTCACCGTGGGAGGTGGGGTGTGGGTGGGGCTGTGGGGGGGTGTGGGGGGAGTGGTAGGGGGAGTGGAGGTGTGGTGGGGGTGTAGTGGAGGTGTGGTGGAGGTGTGGAGAGGTGTAAACCTTTACAGCAAGACTGGGTGGCCTTGGGTGGCTTAAATGTATGTGTGTTTCATCAAGTAATTACGCCCCGGTTGACAGGAGAAATGGGGTTTTTTTTTTAAGTTTGTTTCCGTTTGTCTGTTTTTTGTTTGTGTGCTTAAATGTGTCTATATTGTGTTCCCTGGCTGTCTGTTATCTCTTTGACTGTCTGTTCTTTCTGTCTATATGTGTGTGTGTGTGTGTGTGTGTGTGTGTGTGTGTGTGCGTGTGTGTGTGTGTGTGTGTGTGTGTGTGTGTGTGTGTGTGTGTGTGTGTGTGTGTGTGTGTGGTGTGTGTGTGTGTGTGTGTGTGTGTGTGTGTGTGTGTGTGTGTGTGTGTGTGTGTGTGTGTGTGTGTGTGTGTGTGTGTGTGTGTGTGGTGTGTGTGTGTGTGTGTGTGTGTGTGGTGTGTGTGTGTGTGTGTGTGTGTGTGTGTGTGTGTGTGTGTGTGTGTGTGTGTGTGTGTGTGTGTGTGTGTGTGTGTGTGTGTGTGTGTGGTGTGTGTGTGTGTGTGTGTGTGCTCACCTATTTGTACTCACCTATATGTGACTGCAGGACCGAGCTCTAGCTCTGGGACCCCGCACTTGCTAGCCGTTGGTTGTGTAATACAATGACTCGTGGCCTAGTTCTCTATCATACCTGCTCTTAAAGTTATGACTGGAGTTATCCTCTACAACCTGCTCCTTTAGGTCACACCATTTACTCACAACACTCACGCTAAATGAAAACTTTCTAACATCTCTATGACACATCTGAGTCTCAAGCTTCCATCCGTGCCTCCTTGTTCTGTTGCTGTTCAGGGTAAACATTTGCTCTGTTTCCACCTTGTCGATCCCTCTTAGTATTTTATACGTCTGTATCATGTCCCCCCTCTCCCTCCTTCTTTCTAACGTCGTCAGGTTTAGTTCCTTCAGTCTGTCTTCGTACCTCATCCCTCGCAGCTCTGGGACGAGTCTCGCTGCAAACTTCTGCACCTTTTCCAGCTTCCTCGTGTGTTGTTTAAGATGGGGGTCCAGGATGGTGCGGCATACTCTAAGACTGGCCTCACATGGGCGGTATACAGTGATCTAAAAGCTTCCTTATGCAAGTTTCTGAAGAATGTTCTGACTTTTGTCAGCGTGGAGTATGCGGCTGACCTTATTCTGTTTACATGAGCCTCTGGAGTTAGGTTTGGTGATATGTCCACTCCCAGGTCTTTGTCTATAGTCGTTATAGGAAGGTAGTTTCTCTTCATCGATTAGCTATCTAACTACCAGGTACCTAGTTACTGCTAGGTAACTAGGTACACTAAAATGAAAGAAACTCTGCCCATTTGTTTCTGCCTCTGCCGGGGATCGAACCCAGGCCCTTAGGACTACAAATCCCGAGCGCTGTCCACGCAGCCGTCAGGCCCAAACAGGTGTGTGTGTGTGTGTGTTTGTGTTTACTCACCTAGTTGTGCTTGCGGGGGTTGAGCTTTGCTCTTTCGGCCTGCCTCTCAACTGTCAATCAACTGTTTCTAACTACTACTACTTTTTTTTCACATCACACACACACACACACACACACACACACACACACACACACACACACACACACACACACACACACACCAGGAAGCAGCCCGTGACAGCTGACTAACTCCCAGGTACCTATTTACTGCTAGGTAACAGGGGCATAGGGTGAAAGAAACTCTGCCCAATGTTTGTCGCTGGCGCCCGGGATCGAACCCGGGACCACAGGATCACAAGTCCAGCGTACTGTCCGCTAGCCGGCCTCTGTGTGTGTGTGTGTGTGTGTGTGTGTGTGTGTGTGTGTGTGTGTGTGTGTGTGTGTGTGTGTGTGTGTGTGTGTGTGTGTGTGTGTGTGTGTGTGTGTGTCTGTCTGTCTCCGTCAAAGTGGAGGTGAACAATAAACACAAGTCATGTCACGTCATTTAAGGCGACAACTTCATCTCATCACAATGTTTACATTTGCGAGCAGCGACCCTGTATATAAGCTTTACACAACCTTCGCCTGTAAGGTCTCCTTATACACTACGTTTGATCAACTACAACTTAATTAAACAAATTTCGTATCTTTCTATTTTGAGAATGTAATATGTTTTTATGATGATGTAAATAAAGGTGACTGGTTATATACAGCACTGACGCACACCCGAACACAGCCCCTCCCGCCCCTCCCCGAACACACACACACACACCCGAACACAGCCCCTCCCGCCCCTCCCCGAACACACACACACACACCCGAACACAGCCCCTCCCGCCCCTCCCCGAACACACACACACACACCCGAACACAGCCCCTCCCGCCCCTCCCCCGAACACAAACACACACACACACACCCGAACACAACCCCTCCCGCCCCTCCCCGAACACACACACACACATGGGCGCCTAGTGGCTGAGTGGACAGCTCTCTGGATGCGTAGATCTATAGGGACCTGGTCCCGGGCCATGGCGGTAACAAAATGGGCACAGTTTCTTTCACCCTGGTGCGCCTGTTACCTAGCAGTAAATAGGTACCTGGGAGTTAAACAGCTGTTATGGGCTGCTTCCTGTGTGTGTGTGTGTGTGTGTGTGTGTGTGTGTGTGTGTGTGTACTCACCTATTTGTGCTTGCGGGGGTTGGGCTCTGGATCTTTGGTCCCGCCTCTCAACCGTCAATCAACAGGTGTACAGGTTCCTGAGCCTATTGGGCTCTATCATATCTACACTTGAAACTGTGTATGGAGTCAGCCTCCACCACATCACTGCCTAATGCATTCCATTTGTCAATAACTCTGACACTAAAAAAGTTTTTTCTAATATCTCTGTGGCTCATTTAGGCACTCAATTTCCACCTGTGTCCACTAGTGCGTGTTCCCCTTGTCTTAAATAGCCTGTCTTTATCTACCCTATCAATTCCTTTCAGAATCTTGTATGTGGTGATCATGTCCCCCCCCCCCAACTCTTCTGTCTTTCAGCGACGTGAGGTTTAATTCCCGTAGTCTCTCCTCGTAGCTCATACCTCTCAGCTCGGGTACTAGTCTGGTGGCAAACCTTTGAACCTATTCCAGTTTAGTCTTATCCTTGACTAGATATGGACTCCAAGCTGGGGTTGCATACTCCAGGATTGCTCTGACATATGTGGTATACAAAGTTCCGAATGATTCCTTACACAAGTTTCTAAATGCCGTTCTTATGTTAGCCAACCTGGCATATGCCGCTGATGTTATCCTCTTGATATAGGCTGCAGAGAACAGGTCTGGCGTGATATCAACCCCCAAGTCTCTCTCTCTCTCTGACTCTTGAAGAGTTTCATCTCCCAAATGATACCTTGTATCTGGTCTCCTGCTCCCTACACCTATCTTCATTACATTACATTTGCTTGGGTTAAACTCTAACGACCATTTGTTCGACCATTCTTTCAGTTTGTCCAGGTCTTCTTAAAGCCTCAGGCAGCCCTCCTCTGTCTTAATCTTTCTCGTAATTTTGGTGTCATCAGCAAACATTGAGAGGAATGAGTCTATACCCTCCGGGAGATCATTTACGTATATCAGAAACAGAAGTACAGAACACAGAGCCCTGTGGGACTCCACTGGTCCGAGTACAGACCCTTGTGGGACTCCACTGGTGACTTCACGCCAATCTGAGGTCTTACCCTTCAATGTAACTCTCTGCTTCCTATTGCTTAGGTATTCCCTTATCCACTGGAGCACCTTACCAGTTACTCCTGTTTCTCCACCTTATGTGCCAGCCTCTTATGGGGTACTGTGTCAAAGGCTTTCCGAAATCCAAGAAAATGCAGTCTGCTCAGCCATCTCTTTTTTGCTTAATCTTTGTCACCTGATCGTAGAATTCTATCAAGCCTGTAAGGTAAGATTTACCCTCCCTGAACCCATGTTGATGGGTTGTCACGAAGTCTCTTCTCTCCAGATGTGTTACCAGGTTTTTTCTCACAATCTTCTCCATCATCTTGCATAGTATACAAGTCAAGGACACTGGCCTGTAGTTCAGTGTCTCTTGTCTGTCACTCTTTTTGAATATTAGGACTACATTAGTCGCTTTCCATATTTCTGGTAGGTCTCCCGTCTCCAGTGACCTACTATACACTATGGAGAGTGGCAAGCAAAGTGTCTCTGCACACTCTTTAAATACCCCATGGTGAGATCCCGTCTGGACCAACAGCCTTTCTCACATCCAGATTCAACAGTTGTCTCTTGACCTCATCTCCCGTAATTTCGAACCCTTCCAAGGCCGCCTGGTTTACCTCCCTTTCTCCTAGCACAGTGACCTCACCTTGTTCTATTGTGAAGACCTCCTGGAACCTCTTGTTGAGTTCTTCACACACCTCTTTGTCATTCTCTGTATACCTGTCCTCGCCTGTTCTAAGTTTCATGACCTGTTCTTTCACTGTTGTTTTCCTTCTGATGTGACTGTGGAGTAGCTTTGGTTCGGTCTTGGCTATAGTTGCTATATCATTTTCATAATTTTTCTCTGCTTCTCTTCTCACACTAACATACTCATTCCTGGTTCTCTGGTATCTCTCTCTCTGCTTTCTGGTGTTCTGTTATTCCGGAAGTTCCTCCACGCCCTTTTGTTCAGTTCCTTTGCTACCATACATGCCCTATTATACCATGGATTCTTCTTTTGCTTCTCGGATTTTTCCTTTTGGGACGGGATGAACCTGCTTACTGCCTCCTGACACTTTTGGGTGACATAGTCCATCATATCTTGTACGGACTTAGCTCTGAGGTCTGTGTCCCAAGGTATATCCCTTAGGAAACTTCTCATTTCCTCATAATTCCCCTTTTGGTATTCCAGCACTTTGTTTCCTAGTTCATTGTTTGGGGAGATAAATGCTAGTTCTACCAAGTACTCAAAGATCAATACACTGTGATGACTCATTCCCAAGGGTGCTTCCATCTTGACTTCCCTTATATCCCACTCATTTAGGGTAAATATCAGATCAAGCATTGCTGGTTCATCTTCCCCTCTCATTCTTGTCGGTCCCTTGATGTGTTGGCTTAGAAAGTTTCTTGTTGTCACGTCCAGCAGCTTAGCTCTCCATGTATCTGGTTCTCCATGTGGGTCTCTGTTCTCCCAATCTATCTTCTCGTGGTTGAAGTCTTCCATGATTAGTAGTTCAGATCCATTCCTAGCGAGAAAGGCTGCTCTATTAAATTAATAGTGGCCATATTGTTTCTATCATATTCCTGTCTGGGTCTTCTGTCATTTGGTGGTGGATTATATTCTCAAGAATGGTGGTGGTGGATTATATTCCACCACCAGACAGATTCCCTTCTGTCATTTGGTGGTGGATTATATTCTCAAGAATTGAGTAATTCTCAAAGAATTACTCGTTATTGCTATCTAAAATAATTAGACGAGCCAAAACTAAATACTATGAAGATAAATTTACCCAAATAAAGAGCAACATTAAAAAAACTTGGAGCACAATTTCACAAATATTGGGATCACAGAAGATTTTAAATAACAAACCAACACTCCTGTCCAATAACGATGGTCAGCTTTCAGCCTCTGATTCTGCTATTGAGTTCAATAGGTTCTTCTCTTCCATTGGGTCATCCCTTGCAAATGATATTCCATCTTCCAGTACTGACATTAAGGACTATCTTACAGGTAACTATCCACAGTCTCTGTACCTAAAGCCTACTAGTTCCACTGATGTCAATGAAATAATCCTTTCCCTTAAAACCAAGTCTAGTGCCCTCGAGGAGATACCAACTTTAATTTACAAAAAAGCCTCCAGATCTTTAGCCCCGGCTATTGCATTGCTCTTCAACAAGTCACTTGAACTCCAAACCTTTCCTGACATTCTAAAAAAAGCAAGAGTAACGCCTGTCCACAAATGTGGTGACCCCACAGATGTTAACAACTACAGACCTATATCAATCCTGCCAAACTTGTCAAAAATATTCGAAAAACTAATCTACAAGCAGCTTTACTCTTTTCTAGCCAAACACAATATACTTAGCTCTTGTCAATATGGCTTCAGACCCAAAAAAAGCACTAACGATGCACTTATTAGTATGATTAACTTGATTCACGCAGCTCTTGATAAAAAGGAGTTCCCTGTTGGGTTATTTGTGGACCTGCGTAAGGCTTTTGACACTGTCAACCACCAAAACCTTCTTCTTAAATTACATCATTATGGAGTCAGAGGACACTCCCTGCAATACCTCAAATCTTATCTTACTGACAGGCTCCAGTATGTTTCTGTGAATAATACAATTTCTCCCACCCTACCCATCAACATTGGTGTTCCTCAGGGCAGCATACTTGGCCCTCTCCTCTTTCTCATCTACATTAATGACCTTCCAAATGCCTCCCAACACCTCAAACCAATTCTATTTGCTGACGACACAACCTTCATTTACTCCAGTCCTGACCCCCTTGCTCTAAATGCCACAGTAAATACTGAGCTAGAGAAAGTCCATCTTTGGCTAACCGCCAACAAACTCACCCTTAACATTGACAAAACTTTCTATATTCTGTTTGGCAACAAATCCTCTAATCAGATAAATCTCAAAATAAACAATACCCAAATTTGTAACAAATTAGATGGCAAATTCCTTGGCGTTCTCATCGACCACAAGCTGAATTTCCAGGGTCACATTCTAAATATATAAAAAAAAAGTTTCAAAAACTGTTGGCATTCTTTCTAAGATCAGATATTATGTACCCCGCCCTGCCCTGGTTACTCTCTATTACTCCCTCATCTATCCATATCTCAACTATGGTATTTGTGCTTGGGGTTCTACTACCCAAAATCATTTACGTCCTCTAATTACTCAACACAATGCTGCTATTAGGACAATATCCAACTCTGGCCCCAGACATCACTCGGTACCCCTACTCAAATCTCTGAATATGTTAGATATTAAGTCACTGCACATTCTCTCATGAGTATTATACATATATAAAACGCTAAACTATAATGCCAATCCTGACCTCAAAAGCTTCATTGAAGGTTGTAACAGAACCCATGAGCACCACACCAGAAATAAATACAGTTTTGATATTCCTAGAGTACGACTTAATCAAACTAGAAATGCTCTACAAATCAAGGGGCCCAGAATGTGGAATGACCTTCCCAACCATGTTAAAGACTGTACCTCTCTCAACCAGTTTAAGATAAAAACTAAACACTACCTAATAAATTCCCTGTAATCTACCTCACTCCTCTATTGTCAACCCATGTCTGTATTTTTTTTTTTTTTTTTTTTTTTTTTTTTTTTATCAACACTGTCAACCTATTGTATTTGTGCTGCTTTTTCAGTCATGTTCCCCCTTTTTTTTATCTTTATTTGTATTTGTTCTCAACACTTTTTATTCTTTATGCTCAATTAATATTAAGTTCTAGATATTAATGTTTTTCTTGCCCGAAACGCATTGCGTAATAGTGGCTTTAGGCATTGTATGTACTAGCTCTATCTATATATCAATCCATTAATGTAACATCACTTGTATGTCTTACCTGAATAAACATATTTATTTATTTATTTATATGACTGCGACTATAATTTTTTGTCCTTCAGTTGCTATGGTACCTGTTATATAGTCACTGAAACCTTCACAGCCCTGAATAACCATCTCCTCAAAACTCCAGCCTTTTGTTACCAGCAGAGCTACACCACCACCACCTCTTCCTTCTCTCTCTTTCCTCACAACAACAACACAGTAGTCCTGCAGAAACATTCCATTTGTTTTCGTTAGCTTTGTTTCTGTGAATGCTATTATGTCTGGGTTTTCTTCTAGTACCCATTCTCCAAGTTCATTTATTTTATTGGTAATTCCATCTATGTTATTTATTTATTTATTTATTTATTTATTTATTTATTTATTTATTTATATACAAGAAGGTACATTGGGTTTGTGAGAATACATAGCATAGTATTTACAATCTTGTAAAGCCACTAGTACGCGCAGCGTTTCGGGCAGGTCCTTAAGTTAGTGTACATTGTGTTAGTGTACATTGCCTTGAGACTCACTTTCTTCTGTCCCTTCTCATGTCCCCTTCTTGGTGAGCGTTCTGTGTGTGTGTGTGTGTGTGTGTGTGTGTGTGTGTGTGTGTGTGTGTGTGTGTGTGTGTATGCAGTAGGCTAGAAAATAGAAGCTTATATATGTATGCATCAGTACTATACTATATATGTATGCAGTAGGCTAGAAAAAAAATAGATCGGCTAGAAAAGTGGGGTTCCAAGGCCTAATAGCTCGATTCTGCAGGCTCGAAATCCGCTCAGCCTCCCAGATTGCTCTACCAACCTTCCTGTCCTCCTCCCATGCAGCACATGACCTCGTCAGAGATATCCTACCTGAACCACTGAGTGATTCAGCAGGAATACACAATCCTGCTTTCACTGAATGTTCAAGTCAGTGGGATGCTCTTGCAGCCCCGGCACCCAGCATAGAGCCAACAAAAAGCAAATAGTCCAGCTGGGACCACCCACTAGTGGAAAAAATAACTGATGCCAGGCTCAGCGCCACAACATCACACAAGGAGAAAGCCCGCCTCAGAGCAGTGCGTGCCCCCCATGCAGGAGACTTCCTTCTGGCAGTACCCATGTCAGCAATGGGCATGCGCCTAGATCCAGAATCCCTTCATATAGCAGTGGCCCTCCGCCTTGGTGCCCCAATTCACACTGAATACAAGTGTATTTGCAAAAGGGTGGAAGCAGACCAATACGGACTGCATGGGTTGCATTGCAGAAGCACAAAGGGCTGGCATGCAACACACAACGAGGTCAATTACATAAAGAGGAGCCTCATCTCAGCTCAGTGCCCAGCGGAGAGAGAACCTTGCATCCTAGGAGGGGCCAAAACCCGGATGACCCCGCACTTCGCCCAGATGTCATCACTGTATACCCCTGGAAGAGGGGCAGACAGTTGGTGTGGGACTACACATGTGTATCCACTCTGGCTGACACCTATGTACACTTCGGTGCTGATCAAGCAGGTGGGGCGGCCAACCACAGGGAAATAGCAAAATCAGTCAAATACAGGCGACTGGAAGGTCAATAAATCTTTGTTCCCATAGCGTCTGAGACGCATGGCCCCTGGGGCAAGAGTGCCTTGGGATTTCTCAAGGAATTGGGCTCCAAGCTCATTGACGTCACCAGAGACCCAAGAGCTGACAGTTTTTTGTTCCAGCGCCTCAGTGTGACGATCCATAGGGGATGCCTGCTGCATCCTCATTTCCTGTTCGGAAGCGGAGGAGCTTCAGGAGATCCATAATCTTTAAGCACTCATTGTATCAACCATTGTATATCTTGTAACCTTCAAATGCATTGTTACGAACCCATGTTCATCGTCAGAGCACGGAGCAGTGACGTCAACGCCATCTGTGAGTCCGCACCCGAAACCCCCACGAAATGGACGACGCCATCTAGTGGTGGCAGGAATATGCCAGCTCGACATGCTAGATTCTTGTCCTGGTAGCTCGTGAGGTAGCTAGTGCTGACCTCTGGTGAGGTGGTGCTCAGAACATCAGCGCCATCTATTGAGCTAGAAGCTGTACGTTTGTGTATAAGCCAGTAAGTGATGTTTCCTAGTGGTTCCCATGTAGTGTCCCAGTACTGATGACGTGTCTGCTTTCACAGAGTCAACATAGGGCTGCTGTGATGCAGGAAGAGTCAGTCTACCCAAGGCAGCCAAGGTCTCTTCACCAGTCTGCTTTGCAGAAGCAGTGAGCCGCCGCCGGACGAGAACTGTAGAATGTTCAACTGTCTGCCTGAGGAGTGGCAGTGACGGAATTCGCCGTACCCGGGGCTGGCTGGTGGAAGAGACGGCCGACTGTGGTGCCGACCGAGGAGAGTAACCAGCGAGTTACACGAGACTTCTACCTAGAGCTCGCAATCCTAGTATTCGCTCGTGAAGTGGCCTAACAGCGTGAGGCTGATTGGTACCTGACAGCTACAGGCTGGACTGTGGTTGTGGGCTTTCACGATGAGGCACCCAGTGGAATTGTGATTTGGCTGGCCTGTGGCCAGGGTAGGCTCATCGTGGTTTCCTGGTACCTGCAGAGAGTAGTGCCACGGAATAGGAAACCAGGCAAGACTGCACGGAGTGAGCTTCGCCAAGTGTTCAGCGTCTTTAGAGTGAGACGATGATGTACATTGTGTTGTGATATTTCCCGTTTATGACTTTTATATATCTATGGTGGTGGGAAGACTAATTATACATGGCATAAAGTGACGAACTTGTGTTTAATGTACTTCCCCTTTTCATTTTACTTGCATTACGGAGCTCACCCCTTGAAAGCCTCTACTAACTTGGGGCCGGATACCCAAACTCTAATACCATCAGAAAAGAACCCGGTTGCGTCCCATAAGGGCCGTAACATACATAATAAAGCACAAAAAACACAAAAGGAAGGAGGTGGTGGAAAAAGCCCACAAACTGTATTGGAGGGACCTTAAAATTGCCTCTAATGTTATGTGTGGTTTCCTCCGAGGCTAAGGGTCCCCCTTCTTCCAGCCAGAGGCGGTACAACATAATGCGGAACTTACCTGAGGGCTGCTATCTCTCTAGTGGCCTCGATGAGGACAGGAAGCCGGCGGCTTGTCAAACATCCCCGATTCCCTCCCCCCCCCAACCATTTGTCCTGTTGGTTTTACTGAGATGGATTTTAAAATTCATCAGTTTTTTGCCATTTACGGCTTCGGCGGGTAGGCGGTTCCATGAGTTAATAACCCGGTGGGTGAAGAATCATCTGGTGTTGTCAGTCCAACACCGTGGCGTGTTGACACCTTTGCTCCTTGTTTGTGTTACATCTGACCTTCTGAAGAAATGGTCCGGCTCAACATCCTCCAAACTGTTCACTATTGTATAAGTTTGGACGAGATCCGACCTGTCATGCTTGGCTTGTTTTGTTAACCAGACATGACACTTGGGCAATCACTGTGCTGCGATATATCATCGTGAAAATCATTAGGGAAATAAGGGGATTCGAACCAGCTTTAAGAGGCACCCCAAACCGCGTGACTTAAGCCACTGTACCATCACACCTTATAAGCAAGTCAACTTGGAGTCCCACTAAGGTCATTAAGGCACTGAGGTAATACCAGAGGTCTCAACACACTACCCTCCTGTGTGTGTGTGTGTGTGTGTGTGTGTACTCACCTGTTGTGTGTGTGTGTGTGTGTGTGTGTGTGTGTGTGTGTGTGTACCCCTTCACATTCCTCTACCCCCCAACTCTCTCATTATATGAGCTGTGTGCAATGTTGAGCTTTCACCTGTTGTGTTGGGTGACTGGCATCCTACACCTCGTGTGTGTACTGGTGCCCCTTGTGTGTTGAACAAGTCACCTGTTGTGTTGGGTGACTGGCATCCTACACCCCGTGTGTGTACTGGTGCCCCTTGTGTGTTGAACAAGTCACCTGTTGTGTTGGGTGACTGGCATCCTACACCCCGTGTGTGTACTGGTGCCCCTTGTGTGTTGAACAAGTCACCTGTTGTGTTGGGTGACTGGCACCCTACACCCCGTGTGTGTTCTGGCTCCCCTTGTGTGTTGAACAAGTCACCTGTTGTGTTGGGTGACTGGCACCCTACACCCCGTGTGTGTTCTGGCTCCCCTTGTGTGTTGAACAAGTCACCTGTTGTGTTGGGTGACTGGCATCCTACACCCCGTGTGTGTACTGGTGCCCCTTGTGTGTTGAACAAGTCACCTGTTGTGTTGGGTGACTGGCATCCTACACCCCGTGTGTGTACTGGTGCCCCTTGTGTGTTGAACAAGTCACCTGTTGTGTTGGGTGACTGGCATCCTACACCCCGTGTGTGTACTGGCTCCCCTTGTGTGTTGAACAAGTCACCTGTTGTGTTGGGTGACTGGCACCCTACACCCCGTGTGTGTTCTGGTGCCCCGTGTGTGTTGAACAAGTCACCTGTTGTGTTGGGTGACTGGCACCCTACACCCCGTGTGTGTTCTGGTGCCCCGTGTGTGTTGAACAAGTCACCTGTTGTGTTGGGTGACTGGCACCCTACACCCCGTGTGTGTTCTGGTGCCCCGTGTGTGTTGAACAAGTCACCTGTTGTGTCGGGTGACTGGCACCCTACACCCCGTGTGTGTTCTGGCTCCCCTTGTGTGTTGAACAAGTCACCTGTTGTGTTGGGTGACTGGCACCCTACACCACATGTGTTCTGGTGCCCCTTGTGTGTTGAACAAGTCACCTGTTGTGTCGGGTGACTGGCACCCTACACCCCGTGTGTCCTGGCTCCCCTTGTGTGTTGAGCAACTAACCCGCTGATTACCGGAGCTGAAGCGGAAAATGGTTTCCGCTTTCCCAACGTTGATTCGACGTATATTTAACATTAACCCACAAGGGTGGTCCACGACCACGTGACAACAACAACACACCAGGTGTAGGCCTATCAAACCACCACAAAACACACACAATAGGCCTATCAGGTTATATATATACAGTCAGCCTAGCCAAGAGTGCCTCAATGAGATGATTGAGGCACTTGGGAGGGTCCACTTGGGAGGGTCCACTTGGGTGGTGGGGGAGGGAGCCTGGAGAATGTGGGTGCCTGCATGGCTGCCTGTCACCCTCAGCCTCTACAACACCCTGCCCTCACGCCACCCATCACAGTTACCTAGCTCCCTCCTACCTGTTTACTGCCTGGTGAACAGAGGCATCAGGTGTGTGTGTTCCCCCTTAATCCTTCAGCATAATTCTCCTCACTCCGTCGTATCTATATACTACAAGGTGACTAGAGGCAGTAGGTGTAAGGAAACGTGCCCAAACGTTCCTGTGCCACAAGGATTTGAATCTGGATGCTTCGATATTGTGAACAGAGAACGTAGACTGTTCAGCTACAGGGAAACTTTCAATGAAAATTCAAATACAAATAGAAATTTTCCTACGTTATAGTATCATGGCTATAGTGATGAACGAGCAGTGAACGAGCAGTGAACGAGTTGTGTTGAACGAGCAGTGAATGAGCAGTGAACGAGTTGTGTTGAACGAGCAGTGAACGAGCAGTGAACGAGGAGTGTTGAACGAACAGTGAACGAGTTGTGTTGAACGAGCAGTGAACGAGTTGTGTTGAACGAGCAGTGAACGAGCAGTGAACGAGGAGTGTTGAACGAGCAGTGAACGAGTTGTGTTGAACGAGCAGTGAACGAGTTGTGTTGAACGAGCAGTGAACGAGGAGTGGAGGATCAGTGCGGGGTGGCGGGGGCCAAACTGGCACTCGTGGGTAATTTTGTGTGAGAGAGCGCCTTGAGGGAGGAATTGTCCGGGTCGATATGTGAAGGAGACAACCACTGCCAATACTCCCACACTCTCTCACACATATCACAACAATAATAATACCACTACTACCACTACTACCACTACTACTACTACTAATACCACTATTACTACTACTACTACTAATACCACCACTACTACTACTACTACTAGTAACAATGAACATCGATTGTAATTATAAGAATTCACAAACTAATCCCACCAACGTCATATATGAATGAGAACATCAATTGGACCCATGGCGGGACTCGAACCAGCGTTCCGGGTGCTCCCAGCCACACACCTGTATACCCACCTAGTTGTGCTTGCGGGGGTTGAGATTCAGCTCTTTGGCCCCGCTCGTATGGTTGACGAGCGGCTGTACTTGCACCGGAGTGCTTGGCGGTCATGTGTCCAACAGGGACGGGTCTCAACACATGCTGGGGAATCAGTGGTGTCCCAGGTTCTAGAATTTATACCACGTCGTGGTACGGCGGGCAGTGTGTGTGTGGTTGGTGTTCGAGTCTACTCATTCTTCCAAATAATTGTCTTAATAGTATTAACACTAATAATAATGCTTTGTGAATAACTTATTTGTAGTGTAAGGTAATGATGAGGAGAAAGTGATAAGTCAGGATGACTTTGTAGCACTTGGAAGAGATATAAGGGATAAGGAACTGGGATAGGACGGAGGGAATGGATGGTTCTCATCCCTTTGGACCATCGGAGATGGAACGCAGACCTGCAAGAAGTGAGAACTCCGCTGTACAAATGAGTCCAAGTGGCCGGAACTAATATATTAGCAATAACAACCTATGTTACTTATAGGAATGATAATGTTTCACAGGAGGGTACAGGAGCAGACGACTGCTGACTCCTGTTAGCTGGCTGAGAGCTTTCCCTTCCCATAGCTCATGGTAAGCCTTACCCTACTAGTTTTACACACAGGAGGGTACAGGAGCAGACGACTGCTGACTCCTATTAGCTGGCTGAGAGCTTTCCCTTCCCATAGCTCATGGTAAGCCTTACCCTACTAGTTTTACACACAGGAGGGTACAGGAGCAGACGACTGCTGACTCCTGTTAGCAGGCTGAGAGCTTTCCCTTCCCATAGCTCATGGTAAGCCTTACCCTACTAGTTTTACACACAGGAGGGTACAGGAGCAGACGACTGCTGACTCCTGTTAGCAGGCTGAGAGCTTTCCCTTCCCATAGCTCATGGTAAGCCTTACCCTACTAGTTTTACACACAGGAGGGTACAGGAGCAGACGACTGCTGACTCCTGTTAGCAGGCTGAGAGCTTTCCCTTCCCATAGCTCATGGTAAGCCTTACCCTACTAGTTTTACACACAGGAGGGTACAGGAGCAGACGACTGCTGACTCCTGTTAGCAGGCTGAGAGCTTTCCCTTCCCATAGCTCATGGTAAGCCTTACCCTACTAGTTTTACACACAGGAGGGTACAGGAGCAGACGACTGCTGACTCCTGTTAGCAGGCTGAGAGCTTTCCCTTCCCATAGCTCATGGTAAGCCTTACCCTACTAGTTTTACACACAGGAGGGTACAGGAGCAGACGACTGCTGACTCCTGTTAGCAGGCTGAGAGCTTTCCCTTCCCATAGCTCATGGTAAGCCTTACCCTACTAGTTTTACACACAGGAGGGTACAGGAGCAGACGACTGCTGACTCCTGTTAGCAGGCTGAGAGCTTTCCCTTCCCATAGCTCATGGTAAGCCTTACCCTACTAGTTTTACACACAGGAGGGTACAGGAGCAGACGACTGCTGACTCCTGTTAGCAGGCTGAGAGCTTTCCCTTCCCATAGCTCATGGTAAGCCTTACCCTACTAGTTTTACACACAGGAGGGTACAGGAGCAGACGACTGCTGACTCCTGTTAGCTGGCTGAGAGCTTTCCATTCCCATAGCTCATGGTAAGCCTTACCCTACTAGTTTTACACACAGGAGGGTACAGGAGCAGACGACTGCTGACTCCTGTTAGCAGGCTGAGAGCTTTCCCTTCCCATAGCTCATGGTGAGCCTTACCCTACTAACGTTCCCTGGAACACAACCCTACAATAGGTTTACAACCAGGTCCCCAATTACTGCTGGGTGAACAGCGGCGAACAGCTACTGACATGTATATGTATTGACGTGTCTGTATACATATGACTGGGCGCGTTTCCTGTTCTCTAATGCATCTGTTCACCTAGCAGTAAATAGGTACCCAGGAGTGAGTCAGCTTCTGGGGTGGAACCCTGGGGGGGGGGCTCCATATATGCCTCACATAATTAATAATAAGTCATTGTGTCGAGGGACATGAATCCAGCGTGTATTCATACACGTTAGGCTTATATCGAGGTCTTCCGCCCCCCCCCCCTCCAAGGTAGAATTACTGACCTCACAACACGCTAACTAACTCCTGAGTACCTACTGCTGCTAGGTGAACAGAAGCATTAGGAGATAGGAAATGCGCCCAACCATTTCCGCCCGGGATTCGAATCCAGAATTCACGATTGCGAGTCGGGAACGAAGTCGACTGTACTACCAGGACATGTATATATACACTGGCTGCCTGTCCCCCAACACAATCAATTATCATTTGATGTATTATATTGTATTAATACATTTGTACTCTAATGTATGAAAACAAAGATTGTTTTAAATATTTTGTATTAAAACTATACATATTTACACATACCTGCTTCAGTGCCCAATCGTCTCCAGTGCGTGTACACTCACCTGTTGGTGCCTGTAGGATCGAGACTCAGTTCCTGGGCTCCTCCTGTAACACCACAAAGGTGTTTTGTATTTAATATGTACCTACAACATGAGTGAGCGAGGCAAGATACCTGAGAGGCGCCAGACTGTCGACCTGGAGTGATTAAAAGGAATCACATCTCTAGAGTGTTAATGAGCACAAGTTAACCAGGGGTCAGGTCGGGTGAAGCTACCTTGCTGCTGCTAAGCCGGTAATCACAGCCAGGTAACCGGGGGTGTCCTTCAAACAAGCCGCTGTGGCAGGTGTGGCTTGGTAAGGTGTGTCCTTCCAACAAGCCGCTGTGGCAGGTGTGGCTTGGTAAGGTGTGTCCTTCCAACAAGCCGCTGTGGCAGGTGTGGCTTGGTAAGGTGTGTCCTTCCAACAAGCCGCTGTGGCAGGTGTGGCTTGGTAAGGTGTGTCCTTCCAACAAGCCGCTGTGGCAGGTGTGGCTTGGTAAGGTGTGTCCTTCCAACAAGCCGCTGTGGCAGGTGTGGCTTGGTAGAGGGCCTGGGGCTATGTACTTAGTGGGCGGGGTTTAGCTCCCAGATTCGCAACAAATACCCAGGGAACTGTACATTCTACAGGATAGAATAGGAACAGCAGACAGTAGAGCATGAGCAGACAGCTGATGAGACAGTGGGGGACTCTGCGTGTCAACCCCCTCCAGCCCCTCTATCCAACATAGGCTCGGTCCTCGGCGAGTTGAATGTTACGGTGACTTATTTCATGTTGTCTAAACTTAAGGTGTTGTGTGGTTATCAGGGGCAGACAGCTCTTGTGTCCTCAATGTCTTGTGTAATGACTCACATTGTATAGTAATCCTCACTGAGTGAACGATAAGTTAAATTGCTTGAATTATGATACTTATGTTAAATATACTTATGTTAAATATACCGGATTAACTTCCTTTTAAATCTGACTTAATTGTGTTCCCTAGATATTATATTTTGTGATATATTGCCCGCTAGAGTGTAGAACACTCCTCAGTTCACTGATACCTGGTTGATGGGGTTCTGGGAGTTCTTCTACTCCCCAAGCCCGGCCCGAGGCCAGGCTCGACTTGTGAGAGTTTGGTCCACCAGGCTGTTGCTTGGAGCGGCCCGCAGGGCCACGTACCCACCACAGCCCGGCTGATCCGGAACTTCTCTTAGAAAACCGTCCAGTTTTCTCTTGAAGATGTCCACGGTTGTTCCGGCAATATTTCTTATGCTCGCTGGGAGGACGTTGAACAACCGCGGACCCCTGATGTTTATACAGTGCTCTCTGATTGTGCCTATGGCACCTCTGCTCTTAGAGAGTGACTTAGAGAGTATGAGATAATGTTTACATACAGAAAATACATGCTAAAGTAACACTTGATAACACCTTAAGAGTACAGACAAGTTCCATTCCTTGTCTTGGATGTCCTTAACTAGAATGGCTGGTGGCAGCCCTTTTCTACGTCTACCTTCTACACCTGTCTACTTCTACTTCCTACTCTCTCTCTCCCCTCCCTCCTACTCTCTCTACCTCTCTACCACTCCTCGCTCTCCCCCATGCTCTCTCCTCACACCTCCCTCACCACAAACCCTCGCATATTACTTTATTTCTTATTTTCTATTTTTTTCTTTATCCTCACAGTGGTGCCAGGCTCACCAGGAGACAGTGGCGCCAGGCTCACCAGGAGACAGTGGTGCCAGGCTCACCAGGAGACAGTGGCGCCTGGCTCACCAGGAGACAGTGGCGCCTGGCTCACCAGGAGACAGTGGTGCCAGGCTCACCAGGAGACAGTGGCGCCAGGCTCACCAGGAGACAGTGGCGCCAGGCTCACCAGGAGACAGTGGCGCCAGGCTCACCAGGAGACAGTGGCGCCAGGCTCACCAGGAGACAGTGGCGCCAGGCTCACCAGGAGACAGTGGCGCCAGGCTCACCAGGAGACAGTGGCGCCAGGCTCACCAGGAGACAGTGGCGCCAGGCTCACCAGGAGACAGTGGCGCCAGGCTCACCAGGAGACAGTGGCGCCAGGCTCACCAGGAGACAGTGGCGCCAGGCTCACCAGGAGACAGTGGTGCCAGGCTCACCAGGAGACAGTGGCGCCAGGCTCACCAGGAGACAGTGGTGCCTGGCTCACCAGGAGACAGTGGTGCCAGGCTCACCAGGAGACAGTGGCGCCAGGCTCACCAGGAGACAGTGGCGCCAGGCTCACCAGGAGACAGTGGCGCCAGGTTCACCAGGAGACAGTGGCGCCAGGCTCACCAGGAGACAGTGGCGCCAGGCTCACCAGGAGACAGTGGCGCCAGGCTCACCAGGAGACAGTGGTGCCAGGCTCACCAGGAGACAGTGGCGCCAGGCTCACCAGGAGACAGTGGTGCCTGGCTCACCAGGAGACAGTGGTGCCAGGCTCACCAGGAGACAGTGGCGCCAGGCTCACCAGGAGACAGTGGCGCCAGGCTCACCAGGAGACAGTGGCGCCAGGTTCACCAGGAGACAGTGGCGCCAGGCTCACCAGGAGACAGTGGCGCCAGGCTCACCAGGAGACAGTGGCGCCAGGCTCACCAGGAGACAGTGGCGCCAGGCTCACCAGAAGACAGTGGCGCCAGGCTCACCAGGAGACAGTGGCGCCAGGCTCACCAGGAGACAGTGGCGCCAGGCTCACCAGGAGACAGTGGCGCCAGGCTCACCAGGAGACAGTGGCGCCAGGCTCACCAGGAGACAGTGGCGCCAGGCTCACCAGGAGACAGTGGCGCCAGGCTCACCAGGAGACAGTGGCGCCAGGCTCACCAGGAGACAGTGGCGCCAGGCTCACCAGGAGACAGTGGCGCCAGGTTCACCAGGAGACGGTGGTGCCTGGCTCACCAGGAGACGGTGGTGCCAGGTTCACCAGGAGACGGTGGTGCCTGGCTCACCAGGAGACAGTGGCGCCAGGCTCACCAGGAGACAGTGGCGCCAGGCTCACCAGGAGACAGTGGCGCCAGGCTCACCAGGAGACAGTGGTGCCTGGCTCACCAGGAGACAGTGGCGCCAGGCTCACCAGGAGACGGTGGTGCCAGGTTCACCAGGAGACAGTGGCGCCAGGCTCACCAGGAGACAGTGGCGCCAGGCTCACCAGGAGACAGTGGCGCCAGGCTCACCAGGAGACAGTGGCGCCAGGCTCACCAGGAGACGGTGGTGCCAGGTTCACCAGGAGACAGTGGCGCCAGGCTCACCAGGAGACAGTGGCGCCAGGCTCACCAGGAGACAGTGGCGCCAGGTTCACCAGGAGACAGTGGCGCCAGGTTCACCAGGAGACAGTGGTGCGGGGCTCAACAGGAGACAGTGGCGCCAGGCTCACCAGGAGACAGTGGCGCCAGGCTCACCAGGAGACAGTGGCGCCAGGCTCACCAGGAGACAGTGGTGCCAGGCTCACCAGGAGACAGTGGCGCCAGGCTCACCAGGAGACAGTGGCGCCAGGCTCACCAGGAGACAGTGGCGCCAGGCTCACCAGGAGACAGTGGCGCCAGGCTCACCAGGAGACAGTGGCGCCAGGCTCACCAGGAGACAGTGGCGCCAGGCTCACCAGGAGACAGTGGCGCCAGGCTCACCAGGAGACGGTGGTGCCAGGCTCACCAGGAGACAGTGGTGCCAGGCTCACCAGGAGACAGTGGCGCCAGGCTCAGCAGGAGACGGTGGTGCCTGGCTCACCAGGAGACAGTGGCGCCAGGCTCACCAGGAGACAGTGGCGCCAGGCTCACCAAGAGACAGTGGTGCCTGGCTCACCAGGAGACGGTGGTGCCTGGCTCACCAGGAGACAGTGGCGCCAGGCTCACCAAGAGACAGTGGTGCCAGGCTCACCAAGAGACAGTGGTGCCTGGCTCACCAGGAGACAGTGGTGCCTGGCTCACCAGGAGACGGTGGTGCCTGGCTCACCAGGAGACAGTGGCGCCAGGCTCACCAAGAGACAGTGGCGCCAGGCTCACCAGGAGACAGTGGCGCCAGGCTCACCAGGAGACAGTGGTGCCTGGCTCACCAGGAGACGGTGGTGCCTGGCTCACCAGGAGACAGTGGCGCCAGGCTCACCAAGAGACAGTGGTGCCAGGCTCACCAAGAGACAGTGGTGCCTGGCTCACCAGGAGACAGTGGTGCCTGGCTCACCAGGAGACGGTGGTGCCTGGCTCACCAGGAGACAGTGGCGCCAGGCTCACCAAGAGACAGTGGCGCCAGGCTCACCAGGAGACAGTGGCGCCAGGCTCACCAGGAGACAGTGGTGCCTGGCTCACCAGGAGAGAGTGGCGCCAGGCTCACCAGGAGACGGTGGTGCCAGGCTCACCAGGAGACAGTGGCGCCAGGCTCACCAGGAGACAGTGGTGCCTGGCTCACCAGGAGAGAGTGGCGCCAGGCTCACCAGGAGACGGTGGTGCCAGGCTCACCAGGAGACAGTGGCGCCAGGCTCACCAGGAGACAGTGGTGCCTGGCTCACCAGGAGACAGTGGCGCCAGGCTCACCAGGAGACAGTGGTGCCTGGCTCACCAGGAGAGAGTGGCGCCAGGCTCACCAGGAGACAGTGGTGCCTGGCTCACCAGGAGACGGTGGCGCCAGGTTCACCAGGAGACAGTGGTGCCAGGCTCACCAGGAGACAGTGGTGCCTGGCTCACCAGGAGACGGTGGCGCCAGGCTCACCAGGAGACAGTGGCGCCAGGTTCACCAGGAGACAGTGGTGCCAGGCTCACCAGGAGACAGTGGTGCCAGGCTCACCAGGAGACAGTGGCGCCCGGCTCACCAGGAGACGGTGGCGCCAGGTTCACCAGGAGACAGTGGCGCCAGGCTCACCAGGAGACAGTGGTGCCAGGCTCACCAGGAGACGGTGGTGCCTGGTTCACCAGGAGACGGTGGCGCCTGGTTCACCAGGAGACGGTGGCGCCTGGTTCACCAGGAGACGGTGGCGCCAGGCTCACCAGGAGACGGTGGTGCCAGGCTCACCAGGAGACGGTGGTGCCAGGCTCACCAGGAGACGGTGGCGCCAGGCTCACCAGGAGACAGTGGCGCCTGGTTCACCAGGAGACAGTGGCGCCAGGCTCACCAGGAGACAGTGGCGCCAGGCTCACCAGGAGACAGTGGCGCCAGGCTCACCAGGAGACAGTGGTGCCAGGCTCACCAGGAGACAGTGGCGCCAGGCTCACCAGGAGACAGTGGTGCCTGGCTCACCAGGAGAGAGTGGCGCCAGGCTCACCAGGAGACGGTGGTGCTAGGCTCACCAGGAGACAGTGGCGCCAGGCTCACCAGGAGACAGTGGTGCCTGGCTCACCAGGAGACAGTGGCGCCAGGCTCACCAGGAGACAGTGGTGCCTGGCTCACCAGGAGACGGTGGCGCCAGGTTCACCAGGAGACAGTGGTGCCAGGCTCACCAGGAGACAGTGGTGCCTGGCTCACCAGGAGACGGTGGCGCCAGGCTCACCAGGAGACAGTGGCGCCAGGTTCACCAGGAGACAGTGGTGCCAGGCTCACCAGGAGACAGTGGTGCCAGGCTCACCAGGAGACAGTGGCGCCCGGCTCACCAGGAGACGGTGGCGCCAGGTTCACCAGGAGACAGTGGCGCCAGGCTCACCAGGAGACAGTGGTGCCAGGCTCACCAGGAGACGGTAGTGCCTGGCTCACTGGGAGACGGTGGTGCCAGGCTCACCAGGAGACGGTGGTGCCTGGTTCACCAGGAGACGGTGCCGCCAGGCTCACCAGGAGACAGTGGTGCCAGGCTCACCAGGAGACGGTGGTGCCTGGTTCACCAGGAGACGGTGGCGCCTGGTTCACCAGGAGACGGTGGCGCCAGGCTCACCAGGAGACGGTGGTGCCAGGCTCACCAGGAGACGGTGGTGCCAGGCTCACCAGGAGACGGTGGCGCCTGGTTCACCAGGAGACGGTGGCGCCAGGCTCACCAGGAGACAGTGGCGCCTGGTTCACCAGGAGACAGTGGCGCCAGGCTCACCAGGAGACAGTGGCGCCAGGCTCACCAGGAGACAGTGGCGCCAGGCTCACCAGGAGACGGTGGCACCCGGCTCACCAAGAGACAGTGGCGCCAGGCACACCAGGAGACGGTGGCACCCGGCTCACCAGGAGACAGTGGCGCCAGGCTTACCAGGAGACAGTGGCGCCAGGCTCACCAGGAGACAGTGGCGCCAGGCTCACCAGGAGACAGTGGCGCCTGGTTCACCAGGAGACAGTGGCGCCGTGGCTCACCAGGAGACGGTGGCGCCAGGCTCACCAGGAGACAGTGGTGCCAGGCTCACCAGGAGACGGTGGCGCCAGGCTCACCAGGAGACGGTGGCGCCAGGCTCACCAGGAGACAGTGGCGCCGTGGCTCACCAGGAGACGGTGGCGCCAGGCTCACCAGGAGACGGTGGCGCCCGGGTCACCAGGAGGCGGTGGTGCCTGACTCACCAGGAGACGGTGGCGCCAGGCTCACCAGGAGACGGTGGCATCCGGCTCACCAGGAGACAGTGGCGCCAGGCTCACCAGGAGACGGTGGCGCCCGGGTCACCAGGAGACGGTGGCGCCAGGCTCACCAGGAGACGGTGGCGCCCGGCTCACCAGGAGACAGTGGTGCCAGGCTCACCAGGAGACGGTGGCGCCCGGGTCACCAGGAGACGGTGGTGCCAGGCTCACCAGGAGACAGTGGCGCCCGGGTCACCAGGAGACGGTGGTTCCAGGCTCACCAGGAGACGGTGGCGCCCGGGTCACCAGGAGACGGTGGTGCCTGGCTCACCAGGAGACAGTGGCGTCAGGCTCACCAGGAGACAGTGGCGCCAGGCTCACCAGGAGACAGTGGCGCCAGGCTCACCAGGAGACAGTGGCGCCAGGCTCACCAGGAGACAGTGGCGCCAGGCTCACCAGGAGACAGTGGTGCCAGGCTCACCAGGAGACAGTGGCGCCAGGCTCACCAGGAGACGGTGGCGCCAGGCTCACCAGGAGACGGTGGCGCCAGGCTCACCAGGAGACGGTGGCACCCGGCTCACCAGGAGACGGTGGCGCCAGGCTCACCAGGAGACGGTGGCACCCGGCTCACCAGGAGACGGTGGCATCCGGCTCACCAGGAGACGGTGGCGCCAGGCTCACCAGGAGACGGTGGCACCCGGCTCACCAGGAGACGGTGGCACCCGGCTCACCAGGAGACGGTGGCACCCGGCTCACCAGGAGACGGTGGCGCCAGGCTCACCAGGAGACGGTGGCGCCAGGCTCACCAGGAGACGGTGGCGCCAGGCTCACCAGGAGACAGTGGAGCCAGGCTCACCAGGAGACAGTGGTGCCAGGCTCACCAGGAGACAGTGGTGCCAGGCTCACCAGGAGACAGTGGTGCCTGGCTCACCAGGAGACAGTGGCGCCAGGCTCACCAGGAGACAGTGGCGCCAGGCTTACCAGGAGACAGTGGCGCCTGGTTCACCAGGAGACAGTGGCGCCGTGGCTCACCAGGAGACGGTGGCGCCAGGCTCACCAGGAGACAGTGGCGCCAGGCTCACCAGGAGACGGTGGCGCCAGGCTCACCAGGAGACGGTGGCGCCCGGCTCACCAGGAGACGGTGGCGCCAGGCTCACCAGGAGACGGTGGCGCCAGGCTCACCAGGAGACAGTGGAGCCAGGCTCACCAGGAGACAGTGGTGCCAGGCTCACCAGGAGACAGTGGTGCCAGGCTCACCAGGAGACAGTGGTGCCTGGCTCACCAGGAGACAGTGGCGCCAAGCTTACCAGGAGACAGTGGCGCCTGGTTCACCAGGAGACAGTGGCGCCGTGGCTCACCAGGAGACGGTGGCGCCAGGCTCACCAGGAGACAGTGGCGCCAGGCTCACCAGGAGACGGTGGCGCCCGGCTCACCAGGAGACAGTGGTGCCAGGCTCACCAGGAGACGGTGGCGCCCGGCTCACCAGGAGACAGTGGTGCCAGGCTCACCAGGAGACAGTGGTGCCAGGCTCACCACACTCTCACCACTTGACTCCCGTCTATTTTGAAATGGTTCTGTCCACCTCTAAGCCTAGTAATTTAGTCCTATTGAAGCCGACGTGACTATTTAACAGTACAGGAAGCGTACCAGTTGATGTGCTCTAATCTAAGTGTAGTGGGGGGGTGTAGTGGGGGGTGTAGTGGGGGGGTGTAGTGGGGGGTGTAGTGGGGGGGTGTAGTGGGGGGTGTAGTGGGGGGTGTAGTGGGGGGTGTAGTGGGGGGTGTAGTGGGGGGTGTAGTGGGGGGTGTAGTGGGGGTGTAGTGGGGGGTGGTGTAGTGGGGGGTGGTGTGGTGGGGGGTGTAGTGGGGGGTGTAGTGGGGGGTGTAGTGGGGGGTGTAGTGGGGGGGGGGGGTGTAGTGGGGGGTGTAGTGGGGGGTGTAGTGGGGGGTGGTGTAGTGGGGGGTGTAGTGGGGGGTGTAGTGGGGGGTGTAGTGGGGGGTGTAGTGGGGGGTGGTGTAGTGGGGGGTGTAGTGGGGGGTGGTGTAGTGGGGGGTGTAGTGGGGGGTGTAGTGGGGGGTGTAGTGGGGGGGTGTAGTGGGGGGTGTAGTGGGGGGTGTAGTGGGGGGTGGTGTAGTGGGGGGGTGTAGTGGGGGGTGTAGTGGGGGGTGTAGTGGGGGTGGTGTAGTGGGGGGTGTAGTGGGGGGTGTAGTGGGGGGTGGTGTAGTGGGGGGGTGTAGTGGGGGGTGGTGTAGTGGGGGGTGTAGTGGGGGGTGTAGTGGGGGGTGGTGTAGTGGGGGGTGTAGTGGGGGGTGTAGTGGGGGGTGGTGTAGTGGGGGGTGTAGTGGGGGGTGGTGTAGTGGGGGGGTGTAGTGGGGGGTGGTGTAGTGGGGGGTGTAGTGGGGGGTGTAGTGGGGGGTGGTGTAGTGGGGGGTGTAGTGGGGGGTGTAGTGGGGGGTGGTGTAGTGGGGGGTGTAGTGGGGGGTGTAGTGGGGGGGTGTAGTGGGGGGGGTGTAGTGGGGGGGTGTAGTGGGGGGTGGTGTAGTGGGGGGTGTAGTGGGGGGTGTAGTGGGGGGTGTAGTGGGGGGTGGTGTAGTGGGGGGTGTAGTGGGGGGTGTAGTGGGGGGTGGTGTAGTGGGGGGTGTAGTGGGGGGTGTAGTGGGGGGTGTAGTGGGGGGGTGTAGTGGGGGGGTGTAGTGGGGGGTGGTGTAGTGGGGGGTGTAGTGGGGGGTGTAGTGGGGGTGTAGTGGGGGGTGTAGTGGGGGGTGTAGTGGGGGTGTAGTGGGGGGTGTAGTGGGGGGTGTAGTGGGGGGTGTAGTGGGGGTGTAGTGGATGGTGTAGTGGGGGGTGTAGTGGGGGGGTGTAGTGGGGGGTGGTGTAGTGGGGGGTGTAGTGGGGGGTGTAGTGGGGGGTGTAGTGGGGGGTGTAGTGGGGGGTGGTGTAGTGGGGGGTGTAGTGGGGGGTGGTGTAGTGGGGGGTGGTGTAGTGGGGGGGTGTAGTGGTGGGTGGTGTAGTAGGGGGGTGTAGTGGGGGGTGTAGTGGGGGGTGGTGTAGTGGGGGGTGTAGTGGGGGGTGTAGTGGGGGGTGGTGTAGTGGGGGGTGTAGTGGGGGGTGGTGTAGTGGGGGGGTGTAGTGGGGGGGTGTAGTGGGGGGTGTAGTGGGGGGTGGTGTAGTGGGGGGTGTAGTGGGGGGTGTAGTGGGGGTGTAGTGGGGGGTGTAGTGGGGGGTGTAGTGGGGGGGTGTAGTGGGGGGTGTAGTGGGGGGTGTAGTGGGGGGTGTAGTGGGGGGTGTAGTGGGGGGGTGTAGTGGGGGGGTGTAGTGGGGGGTGTAGTGGGGGGTGTAGTGGGGGGGGTGTAGTGGGGGGGTGTAGTGGGGGGGTGTAGTGGGGGGTGTAGTGGGGGGTGTAGTGGGGGGTGTAGTGGGGGGGTGTAGTGGGGGGGTGTAGTGGGGGGTGTAGTGGGGGGTGTAGTGGGGGGTGTAGTGGGGGGGTGTAGTGGGGGGGTGTAGTGGGGGGTGTAGTGGGGGGTGTAGTGGGGGGGTGTAGTGGGGGGGTGTAGTGGGGGGGTGTAGTGGGGGGTGTAGTGGGGGGGTGTAGTGGGGGGGTGTAGTGGGGGGTGTAGTGGGGGGTGTAGTGGGGGGGTGTAGTGGGGGGGTGTAGTGGGGGGTGTAGTGGGGGGTGTAGTGGGGGGTGTAGTGGGGGGTGTAGTGGGGGGGTGTAGTGGGGGGTGTAGTGGGGGGGGTGTAGTGGGGGGGTGTAGTGGGGGGTGTAGTGGGGGGTGTAGTGGGGGGTGCAGTGGGGGGTGTAGTGGGGGGGTGTAGTGGGGGGGTGTAGTGGGGGTGTAGTGGGGGGTGTAGTGGGGGGTGTAGTGGGGGGGGTGTAGTGGGGGGGTGTAGTGGGGGGTGTAGTGGGGGGTGTAGTGGGGGGGTGTAGTGGGGGGTGTAGTGGGGGGTGTAGTGGGGGGGTGTAGTGGGGGGTGTAGTGGGGGGGTGTAGTGGGGGGGTGTAGTGGGGGGTGTAGTGGGGGGTGTAGTGGGGGGGTGTAGTGGGGGGGTGTAGTGGGGGGGGTGTAGTGGGGGGTGTAGTGGGGGGTGTAGTGGGGGGGTGTAGTGGGGGGTGTAGTGGGGGGTGTAGTGGGGGGGTGTAGTGGAGGGGTGTAGTGGAGGGGTGTAGTGGGGGGGTGTAGTGGGGGGTGTAGTGGGGGGGTGTAGTGGGGGGTGTAGTGGGGGGTGTAGTGGGGGGTGTAGTGGGGGGGTGTAGTGGGGGGTGTAGTGGGGGGTGTAGTGGGGGGTGTAGTGGGGGGTGTAATGGGGGGTGTAGTGGGGGGGTGTAGTGGGGGGTGTAGTGGGGGGTGTAGTGGGGGGTGTAGTGGGGGGGTGTAGTGGGGGGTGTAGTGGGGGGGTGTAGTGGGGGGGTGTAGTGGGGGGGTGTAGTGGGGGGTGTAGTGGGGGGGTGTAGTGGGGGGTGGTGTAGTGGGGGGTGTAGTGGGGGGGGGCGGATGTAGAAGCCTATGCAGTACACAATTTTAAGTGTAAATAAATGTGACAAGATACGAAGAAACTGTAATTGGGTGTTTACACACCCAATTACAGAATGTTTATAAAGCTGGGGTGTGCGTCGCTGTTCCAACACCTGAACACACACACACACACACACACACACACACACACACACACACACACACACACACACACACACACACACACACACACACTTGAGAGCAGAGAAGGATACCAGAGCGCCAGGGATGAATACGTCAGGGTGAGAATAGAGGCAGAGAGGCAATTTGAAAATGACATAACAAGTAAGGCGAAGACTCAAATTTCTGCACAGCCATCAGGAGAAAAGCAACAGTGAAGGAACAGGTAATGAAACAGAGGATAGGGGCAGACAGATTCACTACGAACGACAAGGAAGTGTGCGAGGAACTCAATAAAAAAATTCCAGGAGGTTTTCACATTAGAGCAAGGAGAAGTTCTAGAGATAAGAGATGGGGGATAGCTAACCAAGAACCACTAGAAGAGTTTGGGATTACCAGTGGGGATGTAAGGAAGCTCTTGCTAGAGTTGGATGTGACAAAGGCTATTGCCAACCCAACAACCAATCAGCCGGCGAGCTTCAATATCCAAGCTACATCGTTTCCAGTGCTTCCCAACGCTTCTGCTTCTGCTACACAGACGTCCACACCAGGCCAGACCACCCCCCAATGGGGACCCAGGACACAGACGACTGCAGCTCAGCCAACCAACTTGACTGTCAACCAATCAGCGGCCTCGACCAACACCACTCTCATCCCATGCCTGATCAGTGTAGCTGAGAGGGAGGCGGGAACAGACAACGCAAAATACGTGAGAGTACTGAACAGGCTGCTCGCCCAGAACAACCTGCCTACAATGTTGATACCAGCAGACCTATTTCAACATCACAACGCTGCTTCAACCCGAACAGACGAGATTCCAACACCAACAGTAACTGCAGTCATACCGCAACCACCACCACCGGAGTCGAACCCAGCACAAGTCACCCAGGCAACAGCATCCACCCTGACCACCTCCACAGCAGACCAGTCAACCTCATCACCTGCCCCCACCAGCCGGGGACGGATGAAAAGGAAAGCAAAACGTCGGCAAGTGGAATCAGAATCAGATTCAGAACCAGAACCAGCACCAGAGTTCCTAGAAGCACCACTGCTTCCATCTGCCTCGGGTGAGACTGTCACATATGAGGCCCCAGACTTCGACCTAAACCCAAGCAAATCAAGCAAGAAAAAGCCCTACTATGGACTTTACCTCAATCACGGTGGCACTTTCAACGGCAATCGAAGCACAAGAATGGTCATTGCCTTAGAATGCAACAGGATCATCAACCAGCTCAAGACCTGCATTCCTTACCCTGTGTTTGTCCACCACGAGACCGTGGAACATTATGTAGACCTCTGCGCTCTGGAGAGTGAATACATCGACCCTAAATTCGACTTAAAGAGGGGACAAGTGACCTTCCTGGAAGAAGATGAAGACCCGACAGGAACACCAACACCACCGCTGTCATTTGGGAAGTACATGCGAATACCTCGTGGCCAAGACACCACCAAGCAACAGTGAACTTACCTCTCACCACCTCAATAAGGAAGACGCTTCCTCCAAGCCAGACAGACCACCTCAAGTGAACCAGGACGACATCACCCTGCCCCACCACTAGCCTCCTGCCGCCCAAGAAGAACTTAAGCTACAGGCTTTGACTGAAAAAACATCTCCAATCCAAGGTGGACGGGCCACCGAACTTTCAAGCCTCCTCTCTCCACATCCAAATCCTCTTCCAAGAATTTCATCGCCCCATCCTTCTTCCTCCCACATCCTTTCCAAGCTCTTTGGACATCAAACCAACGGCTAACGTAATCCCGATATACAAAAAGGGGGAGAGACAGGAGGCACTGAACTACAGACCAGTGTCCCTAACCTGAACGGTTAGCAACCTTCATGGTTAACTTACCATGCAAGTTATTGGAGAAAATTGTGCGAAAAAAAATGTGAAAAAGATGGAGAAGATTGTGCGGGTGGGCAGACTGCATATTTTGGGATTGCCAGAAAGCCTTTGACACAGTGCCACACCAGAGACTGGTGCACTAGCTGGAGGTGCAGGCTGGAGTGAAAGGGAAGGTACTCCATTGGATAAGGAAGTACCTAAGCAACAGGAGACAACGAGTCTGTGTGAGGGGTGAGGCCTCAGACTGGCGAGACGTTACAAGTGGAGTCCCGCAGGGGTCAGTCCTTGGACCTATACTGTTTCTGATATATGTAAATGATCTCCCAGAGGGTATAGATTCGTTTCTCTCATTGTTTGCTGATGACGCAAAAATTACGAGGAGGATTAAGACAGAGGAAGACAGTATGAGGCAACAAAATGACCTAGAAAAACTGAATGAAGGTCAGACGAATGACTACAAAAGTTCAACCCAAGTAAATGTAAGGTAATGAAACTAGGCAGTGGAAAAAGGTTAGACACAGTTTTCCGAATGGGTGTTGAAGTCCTTCATGAAACGGACAGAGAAAGATCTAGGAGTTGATATCACGCCAAACCTGTCTCCTGAAGCCCATATTAAAATAATAACATCAGCGCTGTATGCAAGGTTGGCTAACATCAGACCTGCCTTCAGGAACCTGTGTAAGGAATCATTCAGAACCTTGTATACCACATATGTAAGACCAGTCCTGGAGTATGCGGCCTTAGCATGGAGCCCGTACCTTGTCAAGCACAAGACGAAGCTGGAAAAAGTCCAAAGGTATGCCACTAGAATAGTCCCAGAACTAAGAGGCATGAGTTACGAGGAACGGCTGCGTGAAATGCGCCTTACGTCGCTGAAAGAGAGGAGAGCTCGGGGAGACATAGTCACTACCTTCAAAATTCTCAGAGGAATTGACAGGGCAGATAAAGATAAACTGTTTAACACGGGTGGTACGCGAACAAGGTGGAAATTGAGTACCCACATGAGCCACAGGGACGTTAGAAAGAACTTTTCAGTGTCAGAGTAGTTAACGGATGGAATGCATTAGGCAGTGATGTGGTGGAGGCTGACTCCATACACAGCTTTAAGTGTAGATATGATAGAGCCCAGTAGGCTCAGGAATCTGTACACCAGTTTATTGACAGTTGAGAGGCGGGACCAAAGAGCCAGAGTTTAACCCCCGCAAGCACACCTAGGTAAGTACACAAACACATCGATAAACTGATTAGGAAGAGTTCCTTAGACCGGGAACTTCAAGAACAAGAGGTCATAGATTTCAGCTAAAGTGAGCCATCTAAACAAAGCTGCCGAAGAAATATAAGAAAATTCCCTTTCGCAGAGTGGAAGACGTTAGTGAGGTGGTGGTGGAGGAGGCCAGACTGACGTGGAGGGAGGGTCCTGAGCCGCCAGTACCCGGCCAGGTGTGAGGGCCACGGTGCTCCTGGCATGGTGGACACAACCACAGGGCAATACACCGCTCTCAGTAAAGGCCAGACGATCACCACCAACATGTGCGGAGTATCACCGAGGGTCTCCCACGACACCCTACACGGTCGCCTGAGGACACCCAGGTACACACAGCATGACTAGAGCCCCGAGGGCCCCCTGAGAGGGTGATGCTCTAATGAAAAATCAAACAATGACTTCTGGCTGGTGCTCGGCCCTCCTGGCACCCCCCTCCTCCCTGCGCTAGTGCTTTTCGCGGTGTGATTGATTCTGTTATCTATCCAAAAATCCTCGCCATTGCTGAGTCGAACCCTTGACTCTACACTCCGCCACTCCCAGCCTTCCGCTCCGGACTGTACTTCCCACTGTCCCGCCCTCCAGACCCCAGTCATCCAGAGATCTACAGTATCACTTACTGGTAATGGCTTCAAACAGCCTCCACTTATGGGCTATTCATGCCCGTGCCAACTCTGGGGTAGCGTAATCCTTATCAATTAGTCTACTGTTATGTACAAGACCAATGTTCCCTAGATTCCCCGTCACACCCAACTGGGTGTATAACGAGATGTTGGCAGCCACAACGCAAGACGTTCAGCCACCTCCAACCTTAAATGCTAATATCTATGCTAATATCAAAAACATCAGCAATTATAACAATAATTCATTGTGTCGGGGGACAGGAAGCCAGAGGAGAAATGCCCGACAGACCACTGGAACATTAACACAGTGCACTGTTACATCCACAACAGACCACTGGAACATTATCTAACACAGTGCACAGTTACAGCCACAACAGACCACTGGAACATTATCTAACACAGTGCACAGTTACAGCCACAACAGACCACTGGAACATTATCTAACACAGTGCACAGTTACAAACCCATTAAGATTTCAACTTAGATTCAACAGAGCAGAAGAAGTTGTTAAACACATATGGCAAAATCTTACTGAAGCGACCATACGAGTCATAAATACTCATACTCCGTCCAAGTAAAACAGAAACAAGCAACACTTAGTGGGCCAGCCAGAGGCTTAGGGCCCGCGCAGGAAAAAAAAAGCAAAAAAAAAGGGAAGCCAAAGTGAATTCATACATGTTAGGCTTATATCAAGCATTTTTTTACTAATTCGACAGTTAATTTCAGTAAGATGATCAATGATGCTCGGAATATTGGGTTCCTTTCTCATGTTAAGTATCTTTGTGGTACGAGGGCACCCAAGGATAATCCTCAAGGCTTCGTTCTGCAGTTTTTCAAGCCCTCCAAGCTTTCTTTCAGGCATAAAAGCCAGTGGTGCAGCATAACCCACTAAACATCTGATGCATGCATGGTGCTGTACGTCATGTTGACAAATCTGGCATTGGCACCATAGCTTGAAATGCTGTTATTGTATGCAGAATTTGTTTCAATAATATTACGGGCTGATGTTTATGTGGAAATACACCACATGTCAACAATGAGCAATACATTAAGGCGGCGACTTTCAACCAACGGTGCCACTGGCAGGTAGCCAGTGGCAGGTAGTTAAGAGCAACAATTAACACCGGATATACGACCAACAACCTAACCTGACGTTATATGATAATGTATGGTGCCTATTAATCTTCGTTTAACTTACCAATCAAGCTGTCAATGCAATCAACCAGAGCTTTAATATACCAATAAGCTTTAATATACCTACTAATCTTTCTCATCTCATTTTCGTTTTCTTTCTTGCAATGTATCTGTTATCATTTTATTAATTCCGCTAGAATTTTTCCTACTTAAAATTATCTGTTAGATTAAGGACCTGCCCGAAACGCTGCGCGTACTAGTGGCTTTACAAGATTGTAAACACCAGGCTATGTATCCTCACAAACCCAGTGTACCTTCTTGTATATAAATAGATAAATAAATAAATAAAATCCTCAAAATATAAAAAAAGTAATTGCAGAATTCCAGTTACCAAATACCAGCATGGTACAAAATCTTATCATAAACTACGGGATTTGTAGATCAGTGTTTAAAGGGAATTTGGAAGTAGTAATACAGCTGATGCCATCTGTTGGCACAAAAGAACACTTAACAGGCCCTGGAGCCAGATTCACGAAGCAGTTACGCAAGCACTTACCGTACATCTTTTCTCAATCTTTGGCGGCATGGTTTACAATTATTAAACAGTTAATGAGCTCTGAAGCACCAAGAGGCTGTTTATAACAATAACAACAGTTGATTGGGAAATTTTCATGCTTGTAAACAGTTTAATAAATGTAACCAAAGCCGTCAGAGATTGAGGAAAGATGTACACGTTCCTAAGTACTTGCGTAACTGCTTCGTGAATCTGGCCCCTGGTCAACAGTAGCCATAAGATACAGCTGGAGTATGCGGCCCCAGCATGGAGCCCGTACCTTGTCAAGCACAGGACGAAGCTGGAAAAAGTTCAAAGATATGCCACTAGGCTAATCTCAGAACTAAGAGGCATGAGTTACGAGGAAAGGCTGCGGGAAAATGGCACCTTACGACATCAGCCCATAAGCGGGCTGTTGTTGATTTAGGGGCGACGACGATGGTGGGGTGTGATGCGGCGCGGCGTACCCGTGAAGGGTGATCGCCAAGCACGGAAAGGTGAAACGCCAAGCCAAATCGCAAAACAATTGACCCCAATCACTGGATACTAATATCCCTCGCAGCAAAGAAACGCAGACAGGCAGATGATTGGGGAGCCCAGGAGTCCCGCAGGGTGACGAGCACCGGCCCCGCCCCAGGAGTCCTGCAGGGTGACGAGCACCGGCCCCGCCCCAGGAGTCCTGCAGGGTGACGAGCACCGGCCCCGCCCCAGGAGTCCCGCAGGGTGACGAGCACCGGCCCCGCCCCAGGAGTCCCGCAGGGTGACGAGCACCGGCCCCGCCCCAGGAGTCCTGCAGGGTGACGAGCACCGGCCCCGCCCCAGGAGTCCTGCAGGGTGACGAGCACCGGCCCCGCCCCAGGAGTCCTGCAGGGTGACGAGCACCGGCCCCGCCCCAGGAGTCCTGCAGGGTGACGAGCACCGGCCCCGCCCCAGGAGTCCTGCAGGGTGACAAGCACCGGCCCCGCCCCAGGAGTCCCGCAGGGTGACGAGCACCGGCCCCGCCCCAGGAGTCCCGCAGGGTGACGAGCACCGGCCCCGCCCCAGGAGTCCCGCAGGGTGACGAGTACCGGCCCCGCCCCAGGAGTCCCGCAGGGTGACGAGCACCGGCCCCGCCCCAGGAGTCCTGCAGGGTGACGAGCACCGGCCCCGCCCCAGGAGTCCCGCAGGGTGACGAGCACCGGCCCCGCCCCAGGAGTCCTGCAGGGTGACGAGCACCGGCCCCGCCCCAGGAGTCCCGCAGGGTGACCAGCACCGGCCCCGCCCCAGGAGTCCTGCAGGGTGACAAGCACCGGCCCCGCCCCAGGAGTCCCGCAGGGTGACGAGCACCGGCCCCGCCCCAGGAGTCCTGCAGGGTGACGAGCACCGGCCCCGCCCCAGGAGTCCCGCAGGGTGACGAGCACCGGCCCCGCCCCAGGAGTCCTGCAGGGTGACGAGCACCGGCCCCGCCCCAGGAGTCCCGCAGCCCACCATGGCTGAGGGCACACCAGGAGCCCACCACGGCTGAGGGCACACCAGGGGCCCGCCACGGCTGAGGGCACACCAGGAGCCCACCATGGCTGAGGGCACACCAGGGGCCCACCATGGCTGAGGGCACACCAGGGGCCCACCATGGCTGAGGGCACACCAGGGGTCCACCACGCCCGAGGGCACACCAGGGGCCCACCATGGCTGAGGGCACACCAGGGGCCCACCACGGCTGAGGGCACACCAGGGGCCCACCATGGCTGAGGGCACACCAGGGGCCCACCATGGCTGAGGGCACACCAGCAGCCCACCACGGCTAAGGGCACACCAGGGGCCCACCACACCCGAGGGCACACCAGGAGCCCACCACTCCCGAGGGCACACCAGGGGCCCACCACGCCCGAGGGCACACCAGGGGCCCACCATGGCTGAGGGCACACCAGGAGCCCACCATGGCTGAGGGCACACCAGGGGCCCACCATGACTGAGGGCACACCAGGGGCCCACCATGGCAGAGGGCACGCCAGGGGCCCACCATGGCTGAGGGCACACCAGGGGCCCACAGTGGCTGAGGGCACACCAGGGGTCCACCATGGCTGAGGCACACCAGGAGCCCACCACGGCTGAGGGCACACCAGGGGCCCACCATGGCTGAGGGCACACCAGGAGCCCACCATGGCTGAGGGCACACCAGGGGCCCACCATGGCTGAGGGCACACCAGGGGCCCACCATGGCTGAGGGCACACCAGGGGCCCACCATGGCTGAGGGCACACCAGGGGCCCACCACGGCTGAGGGCACACCAGGGGCCCACCACGGCTGAGGGCACACCAGGGGCCCACTACGGCTGAGGGCACACCAGGGGCCCACTATGGCTGAGGCCACACCAGAAGCCCACCATGGCTGAGGGCACACCAGGAGCCCACCATGGCTGAGGGCACACCAGGAGCCCACCATGGCTGAGGGCACACCAGGAGCCCATCACGGCTGAGGGCACACCAGGAGCCCATCACGGCTGAGGGCACACCAGGAGCCCACCACGGCTGAGGGCACACCAGGAGCCCACCACGGCTGAGGGCACACCAGGAGCCCACCACGGCTGAGGGCACACCAGGAGCCCACCATGGCTGAGGGCACACCAGGAGCCCACCACGACTGAGGGCACACCAGGAGCCCACCACGACTGAGGGCACACCAGGAGCCCACCACGACTGAGGGCACACCAGGAGCCCACCACGACTGAGGGCACACCAGGAGCCCACCATGGCTGAGGCCACACCAGGAGCCCACCATGGCTGAGGGCACACCAGGGGCCCACCACGACTGAGGGCACACCAGGAGCCCACCACGACTGAGGGCACACCAGGAGCCCACCACGACTGAGGGCACACCAGGAGCCCACCACGGCTGAGGGCACACCAGGAGCCCACCATACCCGAGGGCACACCAGGAGCCCACCACGGCTGAGGGCACACCAGGGGCCCACCACGGCTGAGGGCACACCAGGAGCCCACCACGGCTGAGGGCACACCAGGGGCCCACTACGGCTGAGGGCACACCAGGGGCCCACCATGGCTGAGGCCACACCAGGAGCCCACCATGGCTGAGGGCACACCAGGGGCCCACCATGGCTGAGGGCACACCAGGGGCCCACCATGGCTGAGGGCACACCAGGAGCCCACCACGGCTGAGGGCACACCAGGGGCCCGCCACGGCTGAGGGCACACCAAGAGCCCACCATGGCTGAGGGCACACCAGGGGCCCACCATGGCTGAGGGCACACCAGGGGCCCACCATGGCTAAGGGCACACCAGGGGCCCACCACGCCCGAGGGCACACCAGGGGCCCACCATGGCTGAGGGCACACCAGGGGCCCACCACGGCTGAGGGCACACCAGGGGCCCACCATGGCTGAGGGCACACCAGCAGCCCACCACGGCTAAGGGCACACCAGGGGCCCACCACACCCGAGGGCGCACCAGGGGCCCACCATGGCTGAGGGCACACCAGGAGCCCACCACGACTGAGGGCACACCAGGAGCCCACCACGACTGAGGGCACACCAGGAGCCCACCACGGCTGAGGGCACACCAGGAGCCCACCATACCCGAGGGCACACCAGGAGCCCACCACGGCTGAGGGCACACCAGGGGCCCACCACGGCTGAGGGCACACCAGGAGCCCACCACGGCTGAGGGCACACCAGGGGCCCACTACGGCTGAGGGCACACCAGGGGCCCACCATGGCTGAGGCCACACCAGGAGCCCACCATGGCTGAGGGCACACCAGGGGCCCACCATGGCTGAGGGCACACCAGGGGCCCACCATGGCTGAGGGCACACCAGGAGCCCACCACGGCTGAGGGCACACCAGGGGCCCGCCACGGCTGAGGGCACACCAGGAGCCCACCATGGCTGAGGGCACACCAGGGGCCCACCATGGCTGAGGGCACACCAGGGGCCCACCATGGCTAAGGGCACACCAGGGGCCCACCACGCCCGAGGGCACACCAGGGGCCCACCATGGCTGAGGGCACACCAGGGGCCCACCACGGCTGAGGGCACACCAGGGGCCCACCATGGCTGAGGGCACACCAGCAGCCCACCACGGCTAAGGGCACACCAGGGGCCCACCACACCCGAGGGCGCACCAGGGGCCCACCATGGCTGAGGGCACACCAGGGGCCCACCATGGCTGAGGGCACACCAGGGGCCCACCATGGCTGAGGGCACACCAGGGGCCCACCATGGCTGAGGGCACACCAGGGGCCCACCATGGCTGAGGGCACACCAGGGGCCCACCATGGCTGAGGGCACACCAGGAGCCCACCACGGCTGAGGGCACACCAGGGGCCCGCCACGGCTGAGGGCACACCAGGAGCCCACCATGGCTGAGGGCACGCCCACCATGGCTGAGGGCACACCAGGGGCCCACCATGGCTGAGGGCACACCAGGGGCCCACCACGCCCGAGGGCACACCAGGGGCCCACCATGGCTGAGGGCACACCAGGGGCCCACCATGGCTGAGGGCACACCTTGGCTGAGGGCACACCAGCAGCCCACCACGGCTAAGGGCACACCAGGGGCCCACCAGGAGCCCACCACTCCCGAGGGCACACCAGGGGCCCACCACGCCCGAGGGCACACCAGGGGCCCACCATGGCTGAGGGCACACCAGGAGCCCACCATGGCTGAGGGCACACCAGGGGCCCACCATGGCTGAGGGCACACCAGGGGCCCACCATGGCTGAGGGCACACCAGGGGCCCACCATGGCTGAGGGCACACCAGGGGCCCACCACGGCTGAGGGCACACCAGGGGCCCACCATGGCTGAGGGCACACCAGGGGCCCACCACGGCTGAGGGCACACCAAGGGCCCACCATGGCTGAGGGCACACCAGGGGCCCACCACGGCTGAGGGCACACCAAGGGCCCACCAAGACCTATCAATTCTCGGCACCTCTCAGCCAAGCCGGCGCCGGACATCGCGTTACCCAGCCACAACACGTAAAAAAAAAGTCTATCAACAATCCCGTGAGCCAAGGCGATATGTGCGCCAGGCGTCGTATAATTGGACCGTTGATGAATGCCAAACGGCAATATCAAATTCAAATCGCAAAACAGAACGTGATCCGGCGGCCCCTAGGCGGAGGAGGTGTCTAGACGTCCGCTCGTTGTCAAGGTTGAACCAGGAGTTTAAGAACATACCATCAGCAACGTTGCAAGAGGACGCATCTTGTCTCGCTCGCTGTGTGACCACGGCGGCCCTCTGCTTGAGCTACACACACCCACTCTACCAACGTTCCTGATACCCTCTGGAGTGAGTGAGTGGATGGATCGATCTTCAGCTCGCCAGCCATAAAGCAAGCCAGCATCGTCTCGCTGTTACAGCAGCTGTTATTCTCCAGCCTCGACGAGCACTTCGGTGCAGCCAAGACCAGTTCCAGCCAGCAGTGTATTGGAGCAGAACCAGGCGCTTTCCAGCCAGCATCTCGTTCTAAGCAGTGACATCTTCCTCGCAACATCTTCTGTGTGTTGTCCAATATGCTTGTGTCCAGGTAGGACTGTATTTAGGTGAACAGCCCCACTTCGAGCCAGAACAGGCCCAGGTAAGAAGACGGAAGTTCACCTTTTGCAGCTGCGTCATGGCATAGGTGCATTCTTTTTCTTCTCTCCTAAAAATTCTTCCGTTTCTGACACTGCCAAGCCAGTTGTGGAATCTGGTGATCGTGCGAGCCCACCATAACTGGGGGTTGCAACCTTCCGGAACACGGTGTTTGTTCGTGGTAAGACCCTTAGGCCAGGTCCTAGACCTGGCCTACACACTGACCCCCACTGAGCTTATGGAATCGCAGTGATTGGCACAAAACACGGGACTGTCAGTAGATAGTTAGTCACAATGGCTCACTGTCTGCGGATGAACTACACTGGCACTACACCAATAGACACAATTGACTGCATCACCACCTTTTTCAATGCCACTGGCACGCCTGCCACTAACCATATCAAACACACCAACACCAACAGCATCAAATTTCTTATTGCCTCAGAAGACGACTTTTTTGCCTGTTTCAGGGAACCTGCTTTCAGTAAACTCGCTCAAGCTTCACTGACTCCTGTCCTCACTATTGAACAAAAAACAAAATGCTCTGTCCTTTTAAGAAATGTCGACAGCTCTGTTCTATCAGCACCTAACACTATCAATCTCTCTCAGGACATTTCATACAGGAATGCTATTACTGTAATGGAGATATACCCAATGCCTAATACAAAACACCTTAAGATCCAATGTTCCTCCCCTACAGAAGCTCAAAAACTCTTGCATCAAGGTATAAAAATCCTCAACACCAGCACTCCTCCCTATCTCATTAGTCCAGCTGACTATCTTCCTTTGCTGCAATGTTTCAAATGTTACAAACACAGTCACGAAACCCGAAAATGTAAAAGCCCACAAATTTGCTCCAACTGCTCTGCAGAAGGCCATTTTTATACTCAGTGCTCTGCCCTTACCTTAAAATGCACTAATTGCCAAGGAGATCATTCAGCAGTTGACAAATCTTGCCCTCTGAGAAAACAAACCCTGAAAACTCTTCGTACTAACCAACCTCGCACTCATGCACACCCTCATTCTTCTTCAACCTCTCATATCACATCTCATCACCAAACAGCATCAGCCAACTCCATGTTTTATGCCAGTGTCCTTAATGCCTCACCTCACCAGCAACATCTATTGAACTCAATAGCAGAATCAGAGGCTGAAAGCTGACCATCGTTATTAGACAGGAGAGTCGGTTTGTTATTTAAAGACTTCTTTGATCCCAATATTTGTGAAATTGTTCTCCAAGTTTGTTTAATGTTGCTCTTTATTTGGGTAAATTTATCTTCGTAGTATTTAGTTTAGGCTCGTCTAATTATCTCAGATAGCAATAATGAGTAATTCTTTGAGAATTCTTTGGAGACAATTCCTAACCTATACTTCTTCTCAAGGTCATGTTTTTTATTAATAGATTTAAGTATTCCCTTTGTAAGCCAGGGATTGTTAAGCCTTTTGGTTGTGACTTGTTTTGTAAGCATAGGACAGTGGGTATTATAAAGGCTAAGAGTTTTTTGAAGAAAAGATTGCACTGCTAGGTTGATGTCCACTATGTTACCTAACTCGGACTCCCAGTTGACATTATCAGCAGCAGTTATAAAATTGTCTATAGCAGTTTCATTGTGTAGTCTAAAACGTATCTCTCTTGACTCAAGAGGTGGTTTGCTAATGTTAGTTAAGAGAAATGTGGGGTAATGGTCTGTAGTGCTATCGGTGATTATACCTGAAGTAAATGGAGAGGCTATGTTTGTCCAGATGTGATCTAGAGTCGTGGCAGTGCTATCAGTGATTCTAGTAGGTCTAGTGATTAAGGGTATGAGGAAGCAGGAATTCATACAGTTGAGGAAGCTAACAGCAGTTGGGTGTTCTGGCTCGCAGAGGTCAATATTAAAGTCCCCTGCGATAATTAGGTGGTTTTTGTTCAGTCTGTTATCAAGTATTAGATTTCTAAGGTTTGAGTTGAATTCGGACACATCAGTGTTAGGAATTCTATAAACTGCACCCACAGACAAGGACAGACTCGGCACCCTTGACTCTGAAGCTGGCGAAGATATACTCCCCATAGCAGTCTCTAGTTCTAATTTCTTTTAAGCATGTTAGTTCTTGGTGGTAGTAAAGAGCAGTGCCACCACCTCTCTGAAGTTGACGACAGTTGTGAATTGCTGAGTAGTTAGGAATGTTAAAGAGTTGAGTAGTATCCTCTTTCAACCATGTTTCAGTAAGTATAATAAAAGAGAATTTGTTGTCAATAGTTTCAATCAAGGCACTAACATCATCGAAGTGTTTACCTAGGGATCTAACGTTCAAATTGATTACAGAGATATTGTGATTATGAGTTAATACATTGTTTACATCATGTGCTGCAAAATATCTGCAATTTAGATCATTAAAGTGATTATTGTCATAGATAGTGGATAAGAGGTTAAGTTCAGGGTCTATACTTGTCTGCATAAAAAAAGCTGATTGCAGGAAAAACAAGGAAAGAAAGGCAAATTACAAGGTAGAAAATAAGCTATAAAATAGGGGAAAAAAATGTACACAATACTGTACAAAACAAACACAAAAGGGGCTTACAGGGGTACAATGGAGTAAGGGAGTATGGCTAGGCTAGGAAACCTAGGTAATAAATGAGATTAAAGAAAAAACATATAAACATGGACTATACAAAACACAAGATATAGACATACAAAACAAAAATATAAACAAGACTAAGCAATACAAAAACAAATTGAGCAAAAATGAAAAATGAGGTAGATTGCTTACAAGTACTCTCAGGTACACTGTAAGTAACAATAGATAGATAATATATATCAATATAGATAAGAATGTCACGATACAATAAGATAAGCAATTACAGGAACAGATGAAAACAAATCTGCTGTAAAATAGAAAGTAATTATAGCAAAACACAACAATATAATAATATAACAATACAATAAGAGCTTACAAAGTATTGAGTCTGCTAAATTAGAGAATAATTATGGCAAGACACAACAATAAATGCAAGTAAACAAAAGAATTGAAACAATTAGAGGTAGAATTAAGGTCACTAGATAGCCATGGAGGATACACAAGTTTGGTGGAGAGAACAAAAAATCAGTAGAGACTGTCAAGATGAATATATACAAAAATTTGACAAATGATAATTGTAAAGTAAAATAATCTTAAAGATAATAAATTTTATTTAGCTTAGTTTTAACTTATAATTAGTATGAACTTAATTAAAAGAACAAAAATGAGATCAATAATTGATTTCAATAAATGACATAGATCAATACAAATAAATTTAAAATATAAATGGAATAGGGTAAGATTAGATTTAAGAGTAAAATTTTACAATGAAACTGAGGTAGATGCTTGCATAAGTGCATGGAGACTTGATGGATTATTTAGGAAATTATATGAATGAGAGAACATTAGGTAAATGGTAAGGCAGAGACAGCACCTTAGACAAAGTTAGATTAAGTTAGGTTAGGCCGTTTACTGTTTAATAAATGACGTTTGGCCGTTTAAACTGTTTAATAAATGTAACCAAAGCCATCATTTGTAACAAATTAGATGGCAAATTCCTTGGCATTCTCATTGACCACAAGCTGAATTTCCAGGGACACATACTAAACATATCAAAAAAAGTTTCAAAAACTGTGGGCATTCTTTCTAAGATCAGATATTATGTACCACGCCCTGCCCTGGTGACTCTCTATTACTCCCTTATCTATCCATATCTCAACTATGGTATTTGTGCTTGGGGCTCTACTACCCAAAATCACTTACGTCCTCTAATTACTCAACACAAAGCTGCTATTAGGACAATATCCAATTCTGGCCCCAGACATCACTCGGTACCCCTACTCAAATCTCTGAATATGTTAGACATTAAGTCACTGCACATTCTCTCATGTGTATTATACATATATAAAACGCTAAACTATAATGCCAATCCTGATCTCAAAAGCTTCATAGAAGGTTGTAACAGAACCCATGAGCACCACACCAGAAATAAATACAGTTTTGATATTCCTAGAGTACGACTTAAACTAGAAATGCTCTACAAATCAAGGGACCCAGAATGTGGAATGACCTTCCCAACCATGTTAAAGACTGTACCTCTCTCAACCAGTTTAAGTTAAAAGCGAAGCTATACCTAATAAATTCCCTGTAACCTACCTTACCCTTCTATTGTCAACCAATGTCTGTTTTTTTCTTTAAAGAGCGCTGTTTGTCGACATAATTGTATTTGTGCTGCTTTTTCATCTATGTTTTCATTCTACTCATTATGCTCAATTAGTATTAAGCTTGTCATTTAAGTTTATCATGCCCGAAACGCTTTGCGTAATAGTGGCTTTAGGCATTGTATGTACTAGCTCTACCTATAAGTCTACCAATCCTTGTAAAAATTTATTGTATGTATGTACCTTACCTAAATAAAATTGTATTGTATTGTATTATATTGTATTGTATCAAAGATTGAGGAAAGATGTATACGTTCGTAAGTACTTGCGTAACTGCTTCCTGAATCTGGCTCCAGAGGCTTAGGGCCCTTAGGGCAGGAATAGCCCCCCCCCCCAAAAAAAAGAATACGGGGAGGGTGGCGTGTGACGTCACTGGGTTAACTGGAGGGGACGTTTTTGGACCGTGCGGTAGTGTTGTGGTGGCCCCAGCCGCCGCCCCCGGTAGTGTGTACTGTGGTCACTATGGCAGGTGGGTGTGTCACCGTATATGGCCACTCTCATTGACGGGTCTATAGTGTCACCGTATTGTGCGAGATAGCCAGTGGCTGACGAGGAATAGTTCTTTGGGTACTGGGCCGTGGGGTACTGTCTTGTTTTGGGTACTGGGCCGTGGGGCACTGTCTGGTTTTGGGTACTGGGCCGTGGGGCACTGTCTGGTTTTGGGTACTGGGCCGTGGGGCACTGTGTGGTTTTGGGTACTGGGCCGTGGGGCACTGTGTGGTTTTGGGTACTGGGCCGTGGGGCACTGTGTGGTTTTGGGTACTGGGCCGTGGGGTACTGTGTTGTTTTGGGTACTGGGCCGTGGGGCACTGTCTGGTTTTGGGTATTGGGTACGTCTCTGTACTGTTAAGAGGGTCACGGTAGCATAGTCGAGTTCATTCTCGACTCAAAATAGAGAATTCCGGGTTCGAATCCCGGGCGGCACAGAAATGGTTGGGGCATGTTTTCTTTCACCTCATGACCCTGTCCACTTGGCAGTAAATAGGTACCCAGGAGATAGTCAGCAGTTGTGGGGTTGCATCCTGGATGGGATCAGTAATTCGGCCCTGGCGGGGGGGGGGGGGCGACCTTGGTATAAGCCTAATGTTTATGATGTGTGTAATCTGGCTTCTTGTCCCTGACACAATGAATTATTTGAATTATAGGATTGTGTATAGGGTGGGGGAGGGGGGAAAGTAACTTCATATTCCAGATTGTTCGCCAACTGATTTTTTAAAGCTTCCTAATTTGCCCTACCCAAGTCAAGACAACTCGAGCCATCTTGACCATTCCCATCCCAAGCTTAACCTAAGTACCTGCGTGCCTGACCATTCCCAGGATCAGCGCCTATTTTATAAACTAGACAAGAAAAATATTAGAAAATGTCTAATATCAATATTAGAAAATGATCTTTTGTCAAAATGCCTGTGTACGACTTGGGTTCAGGCAACTATTTTGGGTTGCATACTTGGTAAGACCAATCATTTGCCTAAGGAGACCTTGATGCATGTAATGAGTTTCCTGTTTCTGACAATGATTTGTTAATTTTTATTTTATTGTATTTCTCATGGTTCTTGTATCTATTGATTTAAGGGTGATGACTATTCTAGTTCATGTACAAGTGAATAATGACCACCATATTTCAGGCATGTCTTGGGCAGTAAGTCCATCTGGACGCAGAGTGGTTAGAGTCTTGAGCATAGCAGGAGCAGCTGGCAGCTTCCTGGTCTATTACCTCCCAAACACATACTTATTGAACACTTATAAGAATGTTACTAAGCTATACAGGTATGGTGCTGCATATTTTGGACATTTTTAAAAACTTTAATAAATATGTATTTTAAATTGTACTGTACTTTATAGTTGTGTAACAATGTGGCTGTTTCCACTGTAATCTAAATGTGTACAGTACCCGGCTGTAGAAATAGCCCAACTCGCACACATGAAATGAGATGAAAGTTACAGCAATAAGTGACCAGAGTGGACCGAAATGTCGTCACTTTGATTTCATTTCATATGTGTGGGTCAGGTTATTTGACTTTGGCCACATTAGTGACATGTTCTCTGCTTATGTGTAAAATTTTCTTCTAATTTTGGGGATAGTTATTGTAATCGATAAATTGTTATTAATGATGCGAGATGGTTGGTGCATTCATGTTTTTTATTTTATATATAAAAGTTTTTACATTCTTGTAAAGCCACTAGCGCGCACAGCATTTTGGGCAGGTCGTTAATCCTAATATTCCCCGGAATACGACCCGACTAATCGTTCAACAACCGGGTACCCATTCACTGCTGGGTGAACAGAGGCTACAGTTAATTATTGGCGCCCAGTCAATTCTCCCCTGGCTAGGTTACTAACCCAAGCTACAGCACTTTTGAAGCACCGGTTGAGTGTTTTAGCGAGTCACAGGAACTGTTAATGTGTAGTCTTTGTAAAATCCCTACTTACATAGTGTTTCTGGCAAGTTATTTGGCAAAAGGAAGAAAAGGCTGCATAGTAGGCTAACAATAGCAGTGTTTTTGCAACTTGGTTTTGTTTGCCAAAGATAACACAAAATACTGACATAGACATAGGGAAACAAAGATCAGAGCTGGTCCACACTCGTCTGTCCTCAAAGATACATTCCTCCAACCCTTGGTATAGGGTCTATCTACACCTTATCCTTACCCATTGCTTCCTCTGATCTTTAGCAGTCCTCTCCACACCTATACACTATGAAAATGTCTTTTGAGCATGTATACTTAATTTAACCTGGTCTATCAATTATTTACAGTCCTCGATATGTAGAGCTTTTTCTTTCATAAAGAGTGTTGTATCAAGGCTTGGTGAGGTGGACCCTTTGCTGTTCAGGTGCTGACATTTGGTCGTAGGGTGGATAGGGGACCGAAATACCCAACCAGTACTGTAGTTTGCTGGGGCATTCTTTGGTAATCTTTAAGTTGCCAGGGAGGGCTCTTGAAGGCTTCATTTAGCATGTAGAATTTGAGTTGTCTAGAGTTCACTTTAGCTGTATTATATCTTCCAGTGCATTCAGTTGCCAGTACGCATAGTGACCTAACAGAATGTTAAGTTTCCTGTGGGACTTGTGCCTCTAATGTAGTCCTGCCAAACTGCATGGTTTGCTTTTCTGAGTGAGGGTTCTCAGAAATGTACCATTCATATGCTAAACCATAGACTTGCAAACAGGATTGACACATAACTGAAGTTGTGTGTAAACCCTGGTGTGTTGACACAACACTAGTGGGTTCCTTCTGTGCTCAAATTATTTGTGCCCAAGTTAGGGTAAATTTCATGGTGTATAAATTTTCAAAGGACAATTCTATAGTCATCAATTCTATAATCATCAAAAACTGCAAAAAACCCTATCACAGACCCTAAAAAATTTTTGGAGATGGAGCCTAGATACTGATGTTATCCCCGACATAATTAAAACAGCAGAGCTCGTGCCACTTCCTCTGAAGTACTGTGGTAAAGCTGATGCAAAAAATTAGACAAATGGCTATTTCATCACACATCCTAAAAATACTAGTGCTAGGATGTAAGATCGCAGAACGCATGGAATCGCTGCATCAATATAACCCTGGGCCAACACAAGGCAGAACAGGGTGCTCCTGCCCCTCCTCAATTGCTAGAGCACTATGACATGGCTTTAGATGCCATAGAAGACAAAACACTGATGTAATATACACAAATTTTGCAAAAGTCTTTGACAAATGTGGCCATGGTGTTATTTCCCACACAATGCGCGCAAAAGAAATTCCTGGCAAAATAGGGAGATGGCTCTTTAACTTCCTAAGAAACAGGACCCAGAGTGTAATAGTCAACAAGGTAAAATCTGATGCGTCCACTATGAAATGCTCAGTTCTCTGAAGTACCATGCTTGCTCCGATACTTTTCCTCATCCTCGTATGGTATCAATTGAAGCACAGGAGGAAATGGCAGATGTGGGGATTGAAACAAAAGAGGAAATCATAGGAGGTGATAAGAGTACAAAAGGAAAATGAGTGGCAATGGAGTACAGGAGGAAATTGCAGGTAGTGATCAGAGCAGTGTATGGGTTAATTAATAAAATTTGGGCTGTTGTAATGGTTTGATAACTATTAAATATTGGTACAGTACTGCACTGTTTGTGAAGGGTTTCTTAGAATTTATTGTTTCGCAGTAGGTTTAAGGTGTATATACTGTAATTCAATTATAATTCATTTTGTCAAGGACATGCAGCCTGTGTGTGTATATATAGGTTTGTATTGAGGTTCTCATCAGATGACACTACCGATTCTTCCCAGGATGCAACTCTACAACAGTTGCCTAACTCTTTAGTAACAATTAGGACCTCTTCTATTTCTTATATATATAAACGATCTGCCTAATGTCTCTAATATTCTCAAACCTATATTGTTTGCTGACGATACTACCCTTATCTACTCAAACCTCAATCCACATACACTAAATAATGTTGTGAATAATGAATTAAAAAAAGTCCACTTATGGGTGTCAACGAACAAACTAAACATCGAAAAGACTTACTACATCTTATTTGGAAGCAAATCAAATGCAATTCAGCTACAGATAGACAACATTAACATCAGTAATAAAAATGATGGCAAGTTTCTTGGCCTATTCCTAGACAAGAGACTCAACTTCAGCACCCACATTCAACACACAACTAAGAAAGTCTCTAAGACAGTTGGTATACTCTCCAAAATCAGATATTATGTTCCTAACTCTGCTCTCCTCTCACTATATTATGCACTAATCTACCCCTATCTTAATTATGGTATCTGTGCATGGGGGTCTACCACTGCAAACCACCTTAAGCCCATCATCACACAGCAAAAATCTGCTATCAGAATAATAACTAACTCTGCTTTCAGACAACACTCAGCTCCCTTGTTTAAATCCCTAAACTTGCTAAATATTAACTCCCTCAACACATTCTCTTGTGTCAACTACATTTACAAAACCCTGTTCTTAAATGCAAACCATGCTCTGAAACTCTCCCTGGACAGATGTAATAGGACCCATTATCACCACACCAGAAATAAATATCTCTTTGATATCCCCAGGGTCAAACTTAATCTGTGTAAACACTCTATGCAAGTTAAGGGACCTAGTCTATGGAACTCACTCCCTAGTGAATTGGAAAAACTGTAAAACTTTTGCCTTATTTAAAAGCAAAACCAAAAAGTACCTAACTTCATCTTCTTAGTTTCCTACACTGAGCTTTAAATTTGCTCTGTACCTAGTGTTACCCAATCTCCTAATTTTTATGTAATATCAAACAACCTTATCATTGTGTTCATTGCTGTCTTCTTTTATGTGCTAGCCATATGCTGTATTGTGCCTACCAATTTGTTGTCAACTACCATTCAAGCTGTCATTGCAATCAATCTTAGCTACCTATGTGCTTTAATATACTGTACCTACAATTTTCTCTCGTCTTTTTTTTTTTTTTTTCATTTCATGTAATCTGTTATCATTTTTTTGTCTATAAATTTTGCAAGTATTTACCTCCTTAAAATTTTCTTAGATTAAGGACCTGCCCGAAACGCTGCGCGTGCTAGTGGCTTTACAAGACTGTAATTACCATATTATGTATCCTCACATTCCTTATGTACATTCTTGTATATGCATAAATAAATAAATAAATAAATAAATAAATTTACCAATAGGTGAACAGAGGTGTTGGGTGAAAGGAAATGTGCCCACCATTTCTGTTTTGCCCAGGATTTGGAAACCAGGATCTCAAATTACTTGGTTATTGCCTCTAATGATATTTGTACTGGTATGTCACTAGCAGGCCAAGCATGGCAGGTGTCCTTTTCTGTGTACATAGATGGCATATGAAAGACAACGGCAAATACAGGCAGGCACCAGTGTCTACTCTGAACATGCTAAAATTATGTGCGGTAGTTTTGAACTGATCTATATGTAATAATGTGTAGTGTATTACGTATAACATGATCACCTCGTGTATAGTGTGATCACGCATGCATATTGTGATTGTGTATAAGGTGATTTTGTATAAAGTGATCACATGCGTGTTTACTGTGATGCATCCTAATTCTTTTTTCCTTTCCAGGAAAGGTATTGAAGTTCCTGTTTCGAAGCAAATTACCTCGTTGGTTAAAGAGGTTATGGATGATCTTCAATTGACCGATTTACAGCGAAAATCCATATCAACCTACACTTCTTATGGCTTTGACCTCTTCCATGCTGGCTCAACATCTGTGAAAACGGGGGGAATATTGGGTATACCAATAAATTTTAGCTTTTCTTCTGATAACTTTGATCGCCAAGGTATAGCTGTAAGTGCGGGATTGAACTCGTATTTTGTGGGAATGTGATGTAAAGAGTGTGGAGATGTTTATTAAATGGGTTGTGATTCTATTTAGCTAGCTTATTTGAATGGAAGTAAGAAACCCATTAGCCAAGATACATGCAAAGTCTTTTAGTATGGTGGTCAATACAGTTGGGTCTCTGGATCTACCACTCCCTCAAAATGCACCTGTTTAGCCTGACCAAAAATATACATTGCGAAGCCTTCTCCAAACCCACCTAAGCTGTTGAGGCAGTTTCATAAAAAATGTCTTGATAGTGCATTTTTTCACTAATCATTTTTACTAATATATTTTATAAAATACTGTACTGTATGTGACATTAAGTGAAGGAATAGTTTGGGTTAGTGCAGTTGGTTCATAACTGGTAGGTCTCGGGTTTGATTCCCACAGCAGAACAGAGGCATGTGGGCATATTTCCTTTTACCTGATGCCTCTATTCACTTAGCAGTAAATATATACAGTACTGTACAAAGGTTAGTGATTGGCCTCATTGGACCTTGAAAAGTTTAAAGTCTTCCTGTCCCTGACAATGAAAACTTTAATAATGTTCATGTAGAAACTTTGATAAATGAGGGGAAAATCGGTCACTCGAATGCCTGGAATGTTTTGCTATTTCTTTTCCATAATTGGGTTCCTTTTTGTGGGAATTTGCTTATGACAAGGCTGTCCTAGAATAGACCTTTTGTGCATAGTGAAACCTGATGGTACTATATTTGTTCTTCACTTTTGTATAGCAAAAAAGAAAAGCTTGACAATAAGAATGAATATTTGTTGCTTTTTAAGACAAAATATCTGGCTAACATTTTCAACACTTACAAAAGATTCTCTTTTTATATTTTTTTATTAGTTATAAAGATGCAGGTTATAAGCTTAATTCGTCTTTGTCTTTGCCAGGTGAACAATGAGCCAGTACCTTGGAGCACTGCAGCAGGAGAGTCACTGAAGCAGTCCATTATACTGAGCAAGGATGCCAAAAAATTTGGCATTGCTCGTGAGATCACGTCCTTGTCCACAGTTCAACCTTTTGTAAATGGTGCCTTTACTGCTGCAATAGTGGGCATGGTGTATACAATGAGTTCTACAGTTAATGCTAACTTTAATTTGTATGCAAGACCCCGTTCTCTAAGAATGGTGTGGTATGTATTAGTGTACTCGTTTGGAGGTATCCTCTGGGCACTATGTAAAGATGTATCTACAGTTGGTTACGAAGGAGATGTTGACAAAGCTGTAGCTGATATTAGTAACACGTATGCTGCTGGAGGGTTGGAGTTCTATGAGAAAGTGCTGCAGAGAAACGTTGCCTTGCGGTCTCTGATGGGCGTCAACGGGGAGGCAATTTACACGGCTTATGGCAATGATCAGGTATGGAATGTAAAAAAACTACCATAGTTAAGTTTTTTTTTTATTGATCAAGATTTAGAAGTCGTGAAGCAGCTTGATGAAAAGATAGTCGGTTAGTTTGGTTCGTTTATTATGCACCCCATAACCATCCTGTGGTCAGTGGAAAGGGTTAGAGGCACATAATGGGTTCAGGGACTGAACCCCCACAATTCATTTAGCTAAGAGTTATAAATCTTTGTGCACTGAATTTTGTAACTAGCTCAGTCACATCAACAATGAGCTATAGACTTTCCTCGATTAGTTTCAAAGTTAAGCACTGATATATATATGTTGAGCTAGTGTCACAAGTGATACGTTTAACTTGCACACCGCCCCCCCATCCAGTGGGCAACAGTGGATAGGTTACAATCACTCGTTTACTACCTACAGTTAACAAACTGAGGATATTTTGCTAAAATTTCTGGTAGCAGATAATTTTGACTAGAAATATTTACACATCTCTTGAACATTTGTTATAGAATTGTCTGAATTAGTGTCTTTTCGCACTCCATCACATAGGGACGGAGGGTGTATGAATAATTTTGTTGGCACAGTTTACATTTGGTCAGGTCTACATCGGCAGATAATGAGAATTCCCAGAGATGCTTGTAACACTCTAAGCCGAACAGTAGTAACATCTAGAAGTCTGCCGATTATATTGGATGATGCATAGATGTGTAGCTCCTCTTGCATGATAGTATGATGGATGGAATTACTGGTGTTGATTTTACTTTGCCTCAGATCTACAAAATTTTGTTGAAGTTCTTGCTGAACTATTGCTCTCAGTACTGCTTATTGACAATCAAAGGTTATACTCGATCCTCTTCTTTAAAGGCATATTCTTTGCATAACTCGCCAGTTCTATCCTCCGTCTGGCCAGTTGTTAACGTGAAGAGACTTGGTGGGCGGCTGCCTTAGTGTGATGATCCAGTCCTGTCATTTTGTAGCTATATGCTCCTGCTGCTGTCCTCTCAAATTATGCCAGATGACTTTTCCTTTTCCTTGTCTTTAGTTTTCCTCCCCTCTTCTCCTTTCTAATTGTCATTTCCTGCCGACTTTTTGCCTGTCTTTATTATTCTTTTGGCCTTCTTTAATTTTGATGCCCGGATGTTTGAGAAGGCATACCCTCTCGCCTGTAGAACTGTGGTACCCGACAACGCGAGCGAAGGGACGCTTTTATTGTCAATCCTTCTTTCGTCACTGAACCCGATCTTGATGGACTGACGATTATTAACACTTTCTGCGGATGAGGACTCCTCCCGGCGTCCTGTTTCGCCTACCCGCTCCCGCATGGTGGACATAAATATATGTCCTCTTTTAAAATATTTGTATAAAATTCAATTTTTATCCGATTTACTTTGGGTTTGTTTCAAACTGCGCGCCATGAGGCTCTCTCACCACTAGGCTGCATGGTAAAATAGGTTCATGAAAGGTGTGGACCACTTCGATCAAATGGTATGTCCCAAACGGGTTGCAGGTGGGTGACTTTAGCCGTTTATACTGGTAATGCTTCCCCCATATCATTGTATTATATGCATATGTCTGTTTAGGGAATTTTATTCCGCTCAATGTACAACCAAAAATAACTGTGCAACAAGTATAAACTTGACAAACATAACAAAAGTAAAAACATTTCGTGTGTGTTTGACGCTCACTGATATGTTCCAGCGTTGTTTTATATTTGGCGCTATTCTATCTTACGCTTTGTTGATCTCTTTTTACCTACGGGCTCATAGAACATTCTATTGCGAACACATTGACACAAAAATGAATGACGTACATAGAATAATAATGTCACTGAGAGTGAAATAAGTATAAACTTTCAAAGCGCTGTATCGCACATGTGTCGTCCCGTCACCGATACCGGGTAACAATTTCACCACTTCCCACACTCTTGCGGGCGGGCCGCAATCATTATTCTACGCTTATATTCATATCACCGTGTTGGGAATTTCATTGCGAGTCCATTGATACCAAAATTAACGCTGTAGGACAAGTGTGGAGGTGATAACAATCCCAAGAGTAAAAACATTTTGTTGCTGTTGGGCGCTCACGGCGAGTCATCTTCGTAGTTATTTATTTGGTGCTGATATCCCTATACGTTTCGTGACTTTTTTTTTACTGATGTTCTTCTAGAGAATTTTATTGCGAACACGTTGGTACCAAAATGAAATACGTAGCTCGAGAACTAAGGTCAGGAGAGTAAAGAGTATACACATTTTTGTTTTTACGCTTACGCGGCAAAAACGCCGCGCGCACATACCGCTTTTTTTTTTTTACCATCCCAATGGGGCGCGAAAGTGTTAAGGTAGCGTTTGTGGGGAGTATACTCACGACGCACCCCCTAGGGGCCCCCCGGCAAGACCGGTAACATGTTTCTTGTTGGGTGTCCTGTCTTCTAATTGTGGCTCTGTGGTGGATGTGGGGGCACTTTCATGAACGAGTCTTCCCTCTTGTTTCCATGCCGATGACTCCTGTTTCTCTGTTATGACTTCTTGGGCTCATGGGGTGAGCGACCAGGCCACCCCGAGTCGGACTGTGTTGGAAGACCAGGCTCTGTAGCCTCTGCTGCATTGGGCCCAGACCTAGCTGCTCCTCTGACCCTCGGCTCCCCTCTCTCCCTCTGTGGTTGGGTTGAGCCCTAAACCCCCAGCGGTGACCCCCTTGTCCCCTGGCCCGGCTCCATCTCTCATTGTAACTACTGCGCCTTTTAACCCCCTTTCTGGGGGTTCTCAACACCGTCCCCGTCGCAACCGCACCCACACGATCCCTTCCCGTATTAATTCGTACCACACCTTGTTTGGTCCTCCTACGTGGACTAAGTACTTTGACCGCCATCATTTAGATTCTCCTCCTGATGATTTTTTTCCCCTTCATAGGCACCTTGTTGATTCCGTGGATGCCTGTTACTTTCAACCCCACCCGTCTCGGTTCACGTGTTGTTGTTGCTGCTGCTGCTGCTCAGGATGCAGCTACTCGTTTGGCCGCCTTATCCTGCATTGGTGAGACCCTTGTTCGGGTAAAGAGCGCTCGGTTAAACGCCAGTGTTGGCACTATTCTCCTCCCGCACCATGTTGCGACTGGTGTTAGGACTGCGACAAAGATATCGGGCATATCCTTGAAGCCCAGGGCCATTCTGTCCTCCAGTTGGACACGTTTACTCGTCCCCCTCGTGGTCGTCGCCATCAGCCCGTCCGATTGTGAAAATTACCTTTGATGGTAGGACCCTTCTGCCCTGTCATTCTTGCTGGTGCCAGGTGCTCTGTTCAGGAGTACATTCCCTCCCCTTGGCTCTGTAATAGGTGCTGGAAGTTTAGGCATGATGCCCTCCGATGCTCCAGTACTTTCTGTCCCTTATGTGGGGACGAAGGTCACTCAAAGTCGGAGTGCACTTCTTCTCAGGCTTGCTGCCTCAATTGCAGTGAGGACCCACCCTACCTTCTCCCGCGTGTGTATACATTACAAGCTTGAGGCAGTCGTCCTCGATTTGAAGCACCGGGAACGTTTGTCTTTTCCCGAGGCGAGGCTCAAAGTTCAGTCTCCCCTCCTTTCGCTGGCGTCTCTTACGCTCGTGTGTTGCGCTCTTCATCTCCTTGTCCTTTCCACCTTCCTCGGTCTCACAGCCGTTTCCAGGTCTTGGACCCAGACACGCCCACCACCTCCTCCCAAGTTCCTTTACGTTCTGTCCTGAAGGGTCCCCCTCCTAGTTCTCTGGGGTTCCCCTTCTTTCTACCCAGTCTATCATGTCTCCTGTCTTTTAATTTTTTTTTTTTTGTTTTTTTCTCTCTCTCCCCCCTCTCTTCTCCCTCTGATCCTCCTTCCCATCCTTCTCCTTCGTCTCTTAGCTCTCCACGCCGCCTGTTTGTGCGGGCTGATGTCCATCACTCTCCTAGCGGTCATCGTATTGTTCGCTCTCGTTCTTCTGTTGAGATGCGAGTCTGTTACCCAGCACATTGTTGCTGGAACACCTATCTCTTTGAGTCAAAAGCGAAAGCCTGGCTCGTCTCCTTCCTCCTCCCCGGCAGGTAAGAAGGCTTCACTTTCTTCCTCACCCCCTTCTCTATCACTCCATCCCCTCCCGTTTCGGGGATCAGGCCCCCTGTTCCTGCTGTGGAGGTTTCTTTGGCTCCTGCTTCCCTCTCAATTGCTGCTCTTGCTGAGGTGTGCTCCCTGGTTTCTACCCCTCCTCCTGCTTTCCTTGACCCTCGGATGTCTCCTCCTCTTCCATCAGGCCCTGCTTGTCTGCCTCTAGTCAGTCCTCCCGCTCCCTTCCCTCCATCCTTGATCAGTTTACCCATGCCCCCGACTTTGCTGATCCTGATCCTGCACTTCATTGAGGTGCTGTGTTCCTTTTTAACATTTGTTTCCTCATTGTTCTCTGTTGCAGTCCTTTCTCTTTTAGTCGAAGTCTATTCAATAAAATATTTGGTTATTATGCCAATTTCCATGAACTCTTAACTTCTTGTTTCACAGTTTTCGCCCCTTTGTAACAGTCTCCAGGAGCCGATGCTTGGTGCTAGTCCTGGTTGCTTCCATGGCTATTCCTTTCTCTTCCCCCCCCCCCCCCATCTGCTTTTGCTAGGGCCCATAACTCTTCTTTCTTGATTCGTTCTGATGTTTCCTTCGTCCCCCTGCTCTTTCTATCGCATCCAATGTTCTGCTGCACGTGTCTTCCGATGGCATTCATTATGAGATGCTTCGCCATCTCCCTCCTTGGTGATATTTAGCGCCCTCTGATTATTCCGCACATTTGATGGTGCTACATAGCCTTCCCGGTTTGGTGCCTTCTTTTGATAATTACTTACTTCGCCATCTCCCTCCGTGCACGTCTTGGTATTTACTGAGTCGGTATAATTGGATCTGGGAGTCGTCGTCAGTCCCTGAGGACTGGCTCGATGCCGTTGTCCTCCCTGTTCGTAAACCAGGGTTTCTGGGAACATCCCCCCCCCCCCCCCCAAGTTCTTTTCGCCCTATTGCCCTCACAAGTTGTCTGCAAACTCTTTGAATGTATGGTTAACATTCATCTGATGTGGTTCCTTTAACACAATCACCTCCACTCCCCTTCTCAATTTGGTTTTCGCAATTGCCGCAGCACAACAGATGTCCTGGTGAACTTGGAGATCTATATTCGTGCTGCTTTTGCTGCGAAGACCTCCATTGTTGCAGTCCTTTTTTTTTTTTTTTTTGACCTAGAAAAGGCTTACAACACCACTTGGCGTTATCGTATTCTATCCCAGCTTCATTCTTTTGGCCTTCCTGGTCATCTCCCCCTCTCGTCGTTCCTGTCGGGTAAGGCTTGGTACCGCTCTCTCTGCCTCTTTTCAGCAATATGAAGGTGTGCCCCAGGGTAGTGTTCTGAATACTACTCTCTTTCTGGTTGCCCTCAATGGTCTTTTTTCCTCTCTCCCTTCAGGTGTCTTCTCAGCTCTCTATGTTGATGATCTTGCCCTTTGCTGTCAGGGTGATGATTCGCCTCTCCTTCAACGTCGGCTTCAACTTGCCATTGATGCCGTGTCTTGGGCCACCGATCATGGCTTCAAGTTCTCTACTTCTAAGACTTGTGCCATGACTTTTACTCGGAAGCGGGTCGTTCTTCATCCCTCTGTCACTTTATGGTCATCCTCTTGAGTACAAAGATTCCGCGAAGCTTTTTGGGTTATTCTTTGACATTCGTTGTCTTGGTCTCTCCATATCTCTTACCTCCGTGTTGAGTGCTCCGAGGCCCTTGCCCTCCTTCGGGTATTGTCCCATACTTCTTGGGGGAGCGGATAGGCGCGCACTCCTTGCTTTACATTCCTCTTTCATCCTGTCTAAGCTCGATTATGGTTGCCCTGCTAACTCGTCTGCTTCTCCTTCTACTCTTCGCCGTCTTGATGCTTTGCACCATACTGGGTTGCGCCTTTGTCCTGGTGCCTTTCGTTTGACTCCCGTCCTCGGCTTGTATGTTGACACTGGCTTCCTGTCTCTCCTGAACCGCCGTGATCGCTACTGTCTTCGCTATCTTGCATGATCCTTGCAACATCCTTCTTCCTCTGTCGTGCTTTAACTTTTACCCCTCCTGCGGTTCCTGTTCCTCTTCACCACCACCCTCTTTCTGTCCGGTTATCTCGCTTGCAGGATTCTCTTTCCGTTCGTATTTCTCCTCGTGTTGTTCCTTCTTTGCAAAACAGTGGAGAGTCCCCCTTCTGCAGTTTTGTACATTCTTGACCCACATCACTAAAGCTTTTACCCCTCCTACAGTTTTAAAATGCATTTTCCTTGAGCACTTTTCTTCTCACTCGCACTCTGTTTCCGTCTTCACTGATGGGGTCCAAGTCTGCGGATGGTGTTGGCTACTGTTGTTTTTTCCTGATCACACTTGTCGCTTACCTCTGGAGACTAGCATCTTCACAGCGGAGTTTTATGCTAGTCTCTCTGCTCTTCGTCTCTTGCTCTGTCTCGTTGTCAATCTTCCTTTGTAGTTGTTGACTCTCGTAGTGCCCTCATGGCTCTTGGGTCCTTTAATCCAGTTCATCCAGTGGTTGTCGAGGTCCAGCATTGGCTGTTTCTTGTTCACAGTAAATTTAAGTCGGTTGAGTTTTGTTGGGTTCCCAGCCATATTGGTATCTCTTTAAATGAGCGTGCGGATGTTGCCGCCAGGGAAGCTGTCCGCTCTTGTCCTCTCTCTCTCATAAAGGTATTCCTTATTCAGACTTTTACCCGGTTATCCATTCCTCCATCCTTCCCCATTGGCAGGCTTGTTGGTCATCTGTTACTTGTAACAATTACGTTCTCTTAAAGGTTGTGTATCCTCGTGGCCGTCCTCCTGCCACCGTAACCGGCGACGGAAAACGGCTCTGGCGAGGTAGCGTATTGGCCATACTCGCTTAACTCTTGGTCACTTGATGGAGCGCCGCCCTGCTCCTTATTGTCCTAATTGCATTGTCCTTCTTATGGTCGTGCATATCCTTGTTGAATGTCCTGACTTCCGGGACGAGCGTATGTCTGGTTTTCCGACCATCCCCCCACGGTCACTTGTCTCTCGATAGTATTCTTGGTGACTCGGATACTTTTGATATCGTTCGTCTTGTGCGTTTCTATTCTCGTATTGGCGTCCTTGGTGATATTTACCGACTTGGAAGAGTCGGTAGTGAAGAAAGGATGGGGTGATAATTAGAAGGGGTAATATTAATGCATGTGAAAGGAATGCTATTAAATTTATTTTATTCAGGTGCTGTTGCGGACTAAGCATCTGCCTTTCACTGTACGGAGAGACTACATGAAGACACGAGTCGAGGAGTACTGTCAGAGCAAGGAAGAACCTCGGGCTGTCGGTGGCATGCAGAATGCTGAGCAGCATAAGAGCAAGGACGACGCTCTGGCTGATGCTGCCAGTGATGTGCAGAAAAGTGCGTAGCATGATAACAAGGAAAGAGCTCTGGTAGCAGTTGCTAGTATCATACACGCACTACTTCTTGATAAAGGCATATCCTCGGAGAAGTATTAGTGTAAATATACCATACCCGACTTTTATTGTTGGAGGAAAATTGGCCAAAAACTGTCTTAATAAAAACTATTCATATTATTTAAAGTTTTGATTGTTAAAATTATTGTAAAAAAATTGTTAATGCCAAATGTCATTAAATTTTTCATTTTGCATTGTAGTTTGTTAGTGATTCAAAATTGAGAAGCAAAACTTTTTAAAATTGAAACGGAGAACATGGACCAGTTTTTATAATAATAATATGAAAGAACTCTCTGGACAACTGATGTTAGTGGACAGTTCGCAGGTAAGAAATGTACATTACATAGTCACTAACATGTGTTCTGTTACTTAATTGCTATTTTTTGTATAAAGAAATAATAAAATGTAGGTATTAATATATACAGTACATCATTTACTCCATATTGCTTTCTTCTTGCATGTATGCAATTTGAATAGCTACAATGTATTAATATTGGACCTGTATCACAGTGGTATATTACTTGGCTCACAATCATGGGATCCACATTCAATCCCCGGGTGGGACAGAGATGATTGGGTATGTACATTCAACAGGTACCTGGAAGTTGGGCAACTGTTGGGTGTCGGAAATTCCAACACCCAACAAATTCAAGAGAAAAGTTGCGAATTTTTTGACAACACTTTCGTTGGCCCGGTGGGTGACCCACTGCACGGTTGGCTGGGCATTCCCTGTGAGCACAAGAACCTCGCTCCTCAACCTCTCTTTGGCTTTCTCACCTCAATTTTCATGCTACGTTGTTCAATTTGGTATCAAGGCCGCGACTTTTACGAGCGAGGTCACAAGAATGGTGGGTGCCCACACGGCGGGATCAGGATGCCACGTGGAATATAGAGAATGGGAAGACGTTGGTGTGCATTTTAAAGTCCCCATAGTATTCGGACAATAAATGGAATTTTTACAAATTTTAAAATTATTGATGCCGTTTGCATCATCCCGCACTCTGCTTATGTTGGTTTCATGTCCAACATAAACTTATTCAACGGGAGATGGCGAAGCTTCTCATAATGTCATTCTAGCCCGCTGCCATAGAACTGCAGACGGCCAGGGCAGACTGAAGTTCAGAGAGAGAAGGGATCGTTATAGGGAAGGCGGAGACGAGTGTGGAAATTTAAGGGAAGAGATTAAAGAACGGGCTTACGAAGGAAGGATTGAGAAAGATGAGAACCAGAGCTAACAGAAGAAAAGTGGGAACCCAGTTCGGTCGCGAACCTGCACTGGGGCCGCCACAAGAGTACCACGGAGGTGAAGAACCAGTGAGATATTTGGAACGAACTTACCCACAATCTTGTGGATCTTCTTCCAGATCTGCGGTAAGAGTATCGGACGTAATGGTGGAAACGTAAGATTTCCAACTCTCAGGCTTAGCTGTATGGATGGTCCTACAGGCCACTGCACTTGCTTTCCGAAACCCCCTCCCCGCTCAGCTCGTTGTCGCCGTGTGGGGGCTTAGTGGGCGGCTGCCGGAGTGTGATGCTCCTTGGGACAGTCCTCTGTCCTTTTCTAGCCTTGTGCTCCTGCTGCCGTCCTCTTCAATTCTGCTGGGCATCTTTTCCTTTTCCTTCTGTTTCGTTTTTCTCCCCCCTCTTCTATCTACTTGCCGTTTCCTACCGACCTTTTGCTCGTTCTGGTTCTTCCCTTGGACTTCTTCTATTTTGACGCCCGGGTGCTTGAGGAGGCATACTCATGCACCCGTAGAACTGCAGTACCCGACGTCGAGAGCGAGGGGAACCTTTTATTGTCAATCCCCACTTCGTCACTGAACCCGATCTCGACGGACTGTCGGTTTCTTAAGGTGGCGTTTGTGGGGCGTATACTCGCGACGCACCCCTAGGAGGCCCCGACAAGATCGGCGATAGCTTCTTGTTGGGTGTCCTGCCTCTAATTGTGGCTCCATGGTGGGTGTGGGGGCACATTCGTGAGTGAATTCTTTCTTTCGTCAAGATGATTACCCCTGCTTCGGCTTCTTCTGGTTTACCTTCTCAGGCTCGTGGGGTGGGCGACCAAGCCCCCGAGTCGGTCCGTATTGGAAGACCGGGCTCTGTAGCCTCCGCTGCATTGGGCCCCGACCTTGCTCCTCCTTTGGCCTCTCTGACTCCTTCCTCTGGCTCCCCTCCCTCCTCTGTGGTTGGGTCGAGCCCCAAGCCCCCAGTGGTGACTACCTCGTCCCCTGGCGTGGCTCCTTCTCTAGTTGTAACTACTGCGCCTTTTAACCCCTCTCTCTCTGGGGGTTCTCACCGCCGTCTTCGTCACGGCCGCCCTCGCTCGATTCCTTCCAGTTCTGCTACCTATCAAGCCTTGTTTGGTCCCGCTTCGTGGGCCAAATATTTTGATCTCCTCCCTCTTGATTCTGCGCCTCCTGACGATTTCTCCCTCCATCGACATCTCATTGATTCCGTGGATGCCTCCATTACTTTCAACCCCACTCGTCTCGGTACACGTGTCGTTGCTGCTCCTTCTCAGGATGCTGCTTCCCGCTTGGCTGCCTTATCCTGCCTTGGCGAGACCCCCGTTCGGGTCTCGAAGAACGTTCAGTTGAATGCCAGTGTTGGCACTATTTTGCTCCCGCCCCATGTTGCGACCGGTGTTCGGGACCTACGCGACTGCCACGACGATATTCGACATATCCTCGCTGCCCAGGGCCATTCTATTCTCCAGGTGGACACGTTTACTCGTCCCCCTTGTGGTAGTCGCCGTCAACCCCTCCGGGTTGTGAAGATTACCTTTGATGGTAGGACCCTTCCACCCTCTGTCATTCTTGCTGGTGCCAGGTGCTCTGTCCAGGAGTACATTCCTTCTCCTCGGCTCTGCAACAAGTGCTGGAGGTTTGGGCATGGTGCCCTCCGCTGCTCCGGGACTGTCTCTCTCTGTCCTTTGTGTGGTGGCGAAGGTCACTCTAAGTCGGAGTGCGCTTCTCCCCAGGCTCGTTGCCTCAACTGCGGTGAGGCCCATCCTACCTTCTCCCGTGCGTGTGTCCATTACAAGCTTGAGGCAGCCGTCCTCAACTTGAAGCACCGGGAGCGTTTATCTTTTCCTGAGGCGAGGCGCCAGGTTCGCCGGCTCCCGCCTTATGCTAATATCTCTTATGCTCGCGTGTTGCGCTCTTCCTCTCCTCGTCCTTCCCGCCTTCCTCAGACTCACAACCGTTTCCAGGCCTTGGACCCTGATGCGCCCACTGCCCCCTCCTCTGTCCCTTTGGGTTCTCTCCCGAAGGATCCTCCTCCTGGTCCTCTGTCTGGGGTTCCCCTTCCTTCTACCCGGTCTGTCGTGTCTTCTGTGTCTTCTTCCTCGTCCCCCTCCGATCCTCCTTCCCATCCTCTTCCTCCATCTATCGGCTCTCCCCGCCGCCTGTCGGTGCGGGCGGATGTCCATCGCTCTCCTAACGGCCGTCGTGTGTGCTCTCGTTCGGCTTCTCCTGTTGAGACACTGGAATCCGTTGCCCGGTACGTAGTTGCTGGGACACCGGTCTCTTTAAGTCAGAAGCGTAAGCCTGGCTCCTCTCCTTCCTCTTCCCCGGCGAGTAAGAAGGCTTCGCTTTCTTCCTCAGCTCCTCCTTCTGGCTCTGTTGCTCCTTCCCCTCCCGTTTCAGTGCTTGCGCCCCCTGTTCCTGCTATGGAGGTTTCTTTGGCCCCTGCTTCCCTTTCGGTTGCTGCTCTTGCTGGGGTGCGCTCCTCTCTTTCTACTCCCCCTCTTCCTGCTGCTGTCCTTGACTGCTCCTCTCCGTTGTCTCCTCCTCCTCCTCCTCCTCCGGACCCTGCCCGCCCACCTCTGATCTGTTCTCCCGTTTCCTTCCCTCCGTCTTTGCTCAGTTTACCCATGCCCCCTAACCCTGACTTTGCTGACCCTGATCCCGACCCTGATATTCTTTAACGTGCTCTGTTGGTCTTTCGCCTTTGTTTCTTCCTTGTTCTCTGTTTTTGTCCTTTCTCTTCTCGTCGTTGTCCATTCTTCAATGGAACGTTCGAGGTTATTACGCCAATTTCCTCGAACTCCAACTTCTGGTTTCGCGGTTTTCGCCCCTTTGTGTCTGTCTCCAGGAGCCGATGCTTGGTGCTCGTCCTGGTCGTTTTCGTGGCTATTCCTTTCTCTCCCCCCCCCAGCCATTGCTGGGGCTTCTAATTCTTCTGCTCTCTTGATTCGGGCTGATGTTCCCTTTGTTCCTTTACTTTTTCCTTCGCCTCTCCATTGTTCTGCTGCTCGTATCTTTGTGGGGAAATGGTACACAGTTTGTTCCATTTATCTCCCCCCGAGTGTCCCGCTCTCTCTTCCTGATTTGAAACACCACCTAGACTCCTTGCCGGAGCCTGTGCTCCTGCTGGGTGACTTCAATTGTCGTCATTCTCTTTGGGGTGACGTTCTGACGAATACCCGGGGTCGCCTCCTTGAGCCGTTTCTCCTCTCTTCTTCCCTGTCTCTTCTGAATTCTGGTGAGCCCACTCATTTGGACTCTCGAACTCGCACCCTTTCTTGTCTTGATCTTTCTCTCTGCTCTTCTTCTCTTTACTTAGATTTCACATGGCAGGTTCTTGATGACCTCCATGGAAGTGATCATTTCCCCATCCTTGTTTCCTTTTTCTCTTTTCGCCCTTCCCTCTCTTTCCCTAGGTGGCAGTTTGCTAAGGCGGACTGGACCCTATTTTCCCTCAGTGCTACTCTCTCTGACCTCTCCCTTCTGCCCCTCTCTCGCGCTCTCCTCCTTTTTCATGACACTGTCTTCGACGCTGCCCTCCGCTCTATTCCTCGCTCTTCCTCTCGGGGTCCACGGAAGTGCGTTCCCTGGTGGAATGCGGACTGTGCTCGGGCTGTCCGCTGTAAGCGTGCAGCCTGGAAGAAGCACCGCCGTAGGCAGACGACCGATTCTTTTCTTTCGGAAAGCGAGTGCGGTGGCCCGTAGGGCCATCCGTACGGCTAAACGTGAATGTTGGGCATCTTATGTCTCGACAATTACGTCCGAAACCCCTCTGGCCCAGATTTGGAAGCGTATCCGCAAGATAGCGGGTAAGTTCGTTCCCGATGTTTCACCGGTCCTTCACCTCCATGATACTCTTGTGGCGGACCCGTTGCAGGTCGCTTCCGAACTGGGTTCCCACTTTTCTTCTGTTAGCTCTGGTCTTCATCTTCCCCAATCTTTCCTTCTTCGTAAACCTGTCCTTGAGTCTCGTCCTTTAGATTTCTGCACTCATCTTCAGCTTCCCTATAATGATCCCTTCTCTCTCTCTGAACTTTGTTCTGCCCTGGCCCTCTGCGGTTCTACGGCGGCGGGCTCCGATGGTATTCATTATGAGATGCTTCGCCATCTCCCTCCGAGCACGTCTCGGTATTTACTGAGTCTGTATAATCGGATCTGGGAGTCGTCGTCAGTCCCTGAGGACTGGCTCGATGCCGTTGTCCTCCCTGTTCGCAAACCGGGGTCTCTGGGTACTTCCCCTAAGGACTTTCGCCCTATTGCTCTCACAAGTTGTGTCTGCAAACTCTTTGAACGTATGGTTAACGTTCGTCTGATGTGGTTCCTGGAACACCATCACCTCCTCTCCCCTTCTCAATTTGGTTTCCGCAAGTGCCGCAGCACGACAGATGTCCTGGTGAACTTGGAGGTCTATATTCGTACTGCTTTTGCTGCGAAGACCTCCGTTATTGCCGTCCTTTTTGACCTAGAAAAGGCTTACGACACCACTTGGCGTTATCATATCCTATCTCAACTTCATTCTTTTGGCCTTCGTGGTCATCTCCCTCTCTTTCTCCGCAGCTTCCTCTCTCGTCGTTCCTTTCGGGTGCGCCTTGGTACCGCTCTCTCTCCCTCTTTTCAGCAGTACGAAGGTGTGCCCCAGGGTAGTGTTCTGAGCACTACTCTTTTTCTGGTTGCCCTCAATGGTCTTCTTTCCTCTCTTCCTTCTGGTGTCTTCTCCGCTCTCTATGTCGATGATCTTACCCTTTGTTGTCAGGGTGATGATTCGCCTCTCCTTCAACGCCGGCTTCAACTTGCGATTGATGCCGTGTCGTCTTGGGCCACAGGTCATGGCTTCAAGTTCTCTACTTCTAAGACTTGTGCCATGACTTTTACGCGGAAACGGGTTGTTCTTCGTCCCTCTTTGTCACTTTATGGTCATCCCCTTGAATACAAAGATTCCGCGAAGCTTTTGGGGTTATTCCTTGACACTCGTTTGTCTTGGTCTCCCCATATCTCTTACCTCCGTGTTGAGTGCTCTAAGTCCCTTACCCTCCTTCGGGTCTTGTCCCATACTTCTTGGGGGGCAGATAGGCGCACTCTCCTTGCTTTACATTCCTCTCTCGTCCTGTCTAAGCTCGATTATGGTTGCCCTGCTTACTCGTCTGCTTCTCCTTCTACTCTTCGTCGTCTTGATGCTTTGCACCATACTGGGTTGCGCCTCAGTTCTGGTGCCTTTCGTTCGACTCCCGTCCTTAGCTTGTATGTTGACACTGGCTTCCTGTCTCTCCAGGACCGCCGTGATCGCTACTGTCTTCGCTATCTTGCGCGGTCCTTGCAACATCCTTCCTCTCGCCTCTGTCGTGCTTTAACTTTTACCCCTCCTGCGGTTCCTGTTCCTCTTCACCACCTCCCTCTTTCTGTCCGGTTATCTCGCCTACAGGATTCTCTTTCCGTTCGTATTTCTGATGTTTCTCCTCGTGTTGTTCCTTCTTTGCCCCCGTGGAGGGTCCCTCTTCCGCGGTTTTGTACATCCTTGACTCGTATCACTAAAGCTTTTACCCCTCCTACAGTTCTAAAACGCCTTTTCCTCGAGCACTTTTCTTCTCACTCCCGCTCCGTTTCTGTCTTCACCAATGGGTCTAAGTCAGCGGACGGTGTTGGTTATCTTCTTGAGATGATTTCGGGGCTTTAGTGTCCCCGCGGCCCGGTCCTCGACCAGGCCTCCACCCCCAGGAAGCAGCCCGTGACAGCTGACTAACTCCCAGGTACCTATTTTACTGCTAGGTAACAGGGGCATAGGGTGAAAGAAATTCTGCCCATTATTTCTCGCCGGCGCCTGGGATCGAACCCAGGACCACAGGATCACAAATCCAGCGTGCTGTCCGCTCGGCCGACCGGCTCCCCCAATCCTGTAAGCGACTTATATGTGTCGCTTGCCTCCGGAGACTAGCATCTTTACAGCGGAACTTTATGCTATTCTCTATGCCTTCGTCTCCTGCTTTCTCGTTGTCAGTCTTCCTTTGTGGTTGTTGTTGACTCTCGTAGTGCCCTCATGGCTCTCGGGTGCTTTAATCCAGTTCATCCGGTAGTTGTCGAGATCCAGCATTGGCTGTTTCTCGTTCACAGTAAATTTAAGTCGGTTGAGTTTTGTTGGGTTCCCAGCCATATTGGCGTGTCTTTAAATGAGCGTGCGGATGCTGCCGCTAAGGAAGCTGTCCGCTCTTGTCCCATCTCTCGTAAAGGCATTCCGTATTCCGACTTTTACCCGGTTATCCATTCCTCAGTCCTTACCCGTTGGCAGGCTTCTTGGTTGTCTGTTACTGGTAACAAGCTACGTACTCTTAAATGTTGTGTTTCCTCGTGGCCGTCCTCCTTCCACCGTAACCGGCGGTGGGAAACAGCTCTGGCGAGGTTGCGTATTGGCCATACTCGCTTAACCCATGGTCACTTGATGGAGCGCCGCCCTGCTCCTTATTGTCCTAGTTGCATTGTCCCTCTTACGGTCGTGCATGTCCTTCTTGAATGTCCTGACTTCCAGGACGAGCGTGTGTCTTGCTTTCTGACCGCCCCTCGCGGTCACCTGTCCCTCGATAGAATTCTTGGTGACTCGGATACTTTTGATATCGTTCGCCTTATGCGTTTTTGTTCTCGTATTGGCATCCTTGGTGATATTTAGCGCCCTCTGATTATTTTGCGTATTTGATGGTGCTACATAGCCTTCCCGGTTTGGTGCCTTCTTTTGATAATTACTTACTTACTTGCTTTCCGAAACAAAATAAAAGAATCTGCTGTCTGTCGGCGTCGGTGTTTCTTCCAGGCTGCACACTTACAACAGACAGCCCGAGCACAGTCCGTGTGTGTGTGTGTGTGTGTGTGTGTGTGTAAAATATATATATATATACACACACACACACACACACACACACACACACACACACAAGAGTTGTTACATTCTTGTACAGCGGCGAGTACAGCTTCAGGAAAAGGCAGACGATCCCGGTCTTTCAAGTTGAAGATGGCTTCCTCAAGTTTGTAGTGTATACACGAGCGAGAGAAGGTAGTGTGGGCCTCACTGCAATTGAGGCAGCGAGCCTGGGGAGAAGTGCACTCGGACTTAGTGATCATCGGCCACACACATGGGGCATAGATACACAGTACTTGAGCATTTGGACTTCCCGAACTTCCAGCACTTATTGCAAAGTCTAGGAGAGGGAATGTATTGCTGAACAGAGCATCTGGCACCAGCAAGAATTATAGAGGGCGGAAGTGTCCTACTATCATAGGTGATTTTCACAACTCGACGGTGGCGACCACGAGGGGGTCGAGTGAACGTGACCAACTGGAGGACAGGATGGTCTTGGGCTTCGAGGATATGTTTAATATCCTCATGGCATTCTTTTAGGTCCCTAACACCAGTTGCAACATGGTGCGAGAGAACAGTGCCAACACTGGCATTTAACCGAGCGTTTTTGAAGACCAGAACAGGGGTCTCCCCATTGCAGGACAATGCGGCTAAGCAGGTAGCTGCATCCGGTGAAGACGCAGCGACGACACGTGTACCTAAACGGGTGGGGTTAAAAGTAACAGCGGCATCCACCAAATCAACAAGGTGTTTATGGAGTGAGAAATCGTCAGGAGGTGTAGAATCCAGAGGGAGGAGATCAAAGTATTTAGCTCATGAAGCAGGACCAAACAAGGCTTGGTACGTATTAGTATGAGAAGATATCGTGCAAGTACGGCTGTGGCAGGAACGGCGTTGAGAACTGTTAAATAAAAGGAGTGTCTGTACTATGGGGAATCTAGTGCTATTCAGGGGTAAGGTCAGGCAGAATAAAGATGTATCTATTTGGGGAGATCAGTAAGGCCCGGCCCCCATGGAAACTAGAAGTAGTGCTGACTACTTGGCTACACAACAAGGTCAGTCTAGGGAATGATCAAGATCTCCTACACAGGAAGAACGATACTCTTATAATTCATGAACTTATTTATTAACCCCTTAACAACCCCCCATATACACTCACACCAATAACAATAATAATAATTACTTTACCACACTATCTTACGTTAAAAGCCTTGGTCCACATGAGCAGGATACAAGGTTTTACACTGAACACAAGCTAGGGTAAAGTTCTACTGGATAAGCACTGAAGCTGGATGCAGCTTAGGGTAGAGACACCACGTGGTACCCTAATACAAAACACAACACTTAGGGGTACCCAAAACACTGGCAAATACTACCCCCAGGTCTCACCAATCGTTACTACCAGAGTAGGCACACTTAAAACACCATTCTTAACTTAATGGTACAGGAACTTAAGGTAAGGGAAATAAGTAAGAGGAGAAGGGAGGAGAGTAGGGGTGCAGCCACAGAGTAGGTCTCGTCCCCACGAACGCCAGCGAGCAGAAGAACGCTCCCAGCGACCAGCTTAGGCCTCCCGCATGTGGTGGTGCCGGAAGGAGCCTAATTGATCGTGCAGCTAAGCACATTAAAAATCTTCCCCTATGCAACGTATTGTTACTTTACAAATGATTAAAGTATTAGTAAACATAGTTGGTGCCTACGTTATTATTTAATAATCAACCTCAAGCTCAGTCTTTAAATGCTCTTTTGAGAAACAAGAATAGTCTTACGTCTGGCAGGGAAGATACAAACAATTTCAGCTCGTGATGCGTTCAACTATACTATAGGAAAGTTTAATAACTCAATTTTGACCTCTGGTTTCCACTGAAGAACCCAGGGTCGTAACAAGAACCCTCAGAGAGAGAGAGGGGTTAAAAGGTGCAATAGTCACAATGAGAGACTGAGCCGCACCAGGGGACGAGGTGGTCACCGCTGGGGGCGTATGGCTCGACCCAACCACAGTGGAGGGAGGGGAGCTGGGGGGGTATAGTCAGGAGGGTCAAAGGAGGAGCTAGGTCTGGGCCCAATGTAGCGGGGGCGACAGAGCCCGGTCTTCCAACACAGTCCAACTCTGAGGCTTGGTCGCCCACCCCATGAGCCTGAGAAGTCATAAGAGGAACGGTATTTATCGACATGAAAAAAGAGAGGCGAGACTCATTCACGAATGTACCCCCATACCCACCATGGAGCCACAATTTGAGGATAGGACACCCAACAAGAGACTTATTACCGATCTTGCCAGGGCCCCCCAGGGGTGTGTCGTGAGTATACACCCCACAAACGACACCTTAAGAACCGTCAGTCCATTGCGATCGGGATCAGTGACGAAACAGTACTACACAACAGTGTAGTACTGTTGGGTACTACATTTCTACGGGTGCAAGAGTATGCTTCCTCAAACACCCGGGCATCAAAACAAAAGAAGGCCGAAAGAATGATCAAAACAGGCAAAAGGTCGGCAGGAAGTGACAATTTGAAAGGAGAAGAACTTCTTTTCCACAGCTCATACAGCTGTGCGGAACATGTTGTTGTTTAAGATTCGCTACTCAGAACGATAAGTTCCAGTAGCACGGGCTATGGTGAGCCCGTAAGTGTTGGCTCTTTATTTGGAGCCATTATCTGTATCAGTGGCTGATACTAGAGATGTGGCGATGGTCTTCATGATGGTTTTCAGCCTGGAGGGCTGGCTATACCAGTTATGGAGCTGGTGGGGTTAGTGTAGACCTCTAGGTTTTCCGTTTTTTCTTTGCCTGCGACTTTGGCTGAGCAGTGCTGTCGTTAGAGTTTGGTGACGTGGCCTCTTGAACCGTGCAGGTGTCGTATTTGTGATGCGGCGGTGGAGCTCCTACTATGATTTCCTCGTCTGAGGAGTCCGTAACCTCCGTAGTGGGCGTTTTTGTCTTTCGCCTCGCAGCCCTAGGTAGGTTTAGGTGTCGTTGATTGGTGGTTGTAGCTATTTCAGGAGCGCTGGCGGTGCTGTTATCGTTTGTAGACAGCACGTCTACTAGCGCGGCTGCTGAGATAGTGATGGTAGGAGTGTTGGGAGCTGGAGAAGGAATTACCTCTGTTTGTGTCGCCCGGGTCATGGGCGGTTCTGGAGTCGGTGTTGAAGTTGACCACCTGGTCATCCTGGTGGTAGTCTCCGGAGTGGTAGAGGAGGCAGTGAGATTTACGCTAGTGGCTATGATGGGGGCCAGGCCATTGTCTATGTATAATGCGTTTAGTTCACTGACAAAGCGCTGGGTGTCTGGTCCTACAAGCCTTTCCGCTAGTTTAAGAAGACCAGGGATAATGCCTGCACGTGATACAGGGGGCTGTGAAGGAGCCTGTGGGACCTTGGGGACCTTGGGTCGACAATGAGAAGGCTGTGTCGCCTGCTGGGAGGAGCCACATGTTGGTAGGACCGGAAAGTCTTCTGGTCGACTAGTGAGAGCTAAGGTGGTGAGTTGAACGCTTGGGGCTCTGGTCGAGGAGGTAGACGAGTTGTTTCTTTTGGCTTCAACCTGGGCCTTGATGATTTCCTGTCTGCGGGGGCAGCGGTAGAAAATTGCGGGGTGATTGTCATCACAGAGCAAGCAGTGATGGACTGTTGCCTTGCATATGGAGTAGTGATGGTCCAGTGCGCACAGGCTGCACCTCTGGACAGGGTGCTGACACTTGTTGGTCGGGCGGGAGAGCTCGTAGCACTTAAAGCACGGCTGGATCTCATGGTATCGTTCCTTCTTTATTTGGTGGGGTGGTATTTTTAGGCCGAAGCAGTAGAATCCTTGTGTGGCAGCCTTTGTGTTTTGTGGCCGAATCCTTGTGTGGCCGCAGCTATGGTGGTGAACGTAATCTTCATTGATGTTTTGTCGGTGTTGCAGAACTCTAGGTTGAATACCGACAGGTTTGGATTTTCGTTCTCGATATTGACCTTGATATGATGTTGAGGTCGGTCAGCGATCCACCGGCTGGTCCTGCTGGTAAAAACAGTTCTTCCGGCCAGGAACTGACGTGGGAAGTGAGGATGTAGGTGGTGCTCTTTGCGAAGAATGGCCTCGTTAGTGAGGAGTTTTTCTAGCTCCTCTTCACATGAAAAGTAGAGCACGGTATCTTCACCTTCCTGACTAATGTCAGCGGGTTTGAGGCCAGTTACGTCCTTCAGGACCTTTAAAGTATTGCTTCTTCCGATAGCATGACCGTCAAGTGGAGTAGCTCTGACCTTAAGACGTTTGGGTCGCATTGTGACCACACTGCGCCTTGTGATGTGTTGGCGGGAGATGTCTCTCCCGTCCTGCCCCATTTGTGTGTGTGCGGAACAGCTTTTCTTCACTCACAGATTCTTCGTACTTATACTCTATTCGACTCTATTGGATGAGGTGATATGGTACAAAAGTTTTGAGTGAGGTGACAAACACAAGACAGAACACGAAACAATGGGTATAAATTGGATAAGTGTACATATGATTGTTGAATATGAACATATGAACATATGTTCAGGCGTCAGACAATTAAAAAATGAATTTCGGAGAATTGATATTTTTATTACCACCGACAGTGAAGAAAAACATAAGAAATATTGAGAAGATTCGTGTTAGAATTATTAATCTTAGCTTTTCGGTCACATATATATATATATATATATATATATATATATATATATATATATATATATATATATATATATATATATATATATATATATATATATATATATATATGTCGTACCTAGTAGCCAGAACTCACTTCTCAGCCTACTATGCAAGGCCCGATTTGCCTAATAAGCCAAGTTTTCATGAATTAATATATTTTCTCTATTTTTTTTCTTATGAAATGATAAAGCTACCCATTTCATTGTGTATGAAGTCAATTTTTTTTTATTGGAGTTAAAATTAACGTAGATATATGACCGAACCTAACCAACCCTACCTAACCTAACCTAACCTAACCTATCTTAATAGGTTAGGTTAGGTGGCCGAAAAAGTTAGGTTAGGTTAGGTTAGGTAGGTTAGGTAGTCGAAAAACAATTAATTCATGAAAACTTGGCTTATTAGGCAAATCGGGCCTTGAATAGTAGGCAGAGAAGTGCGTTCTGGCTACTAGGTACGACATATATATATATATATATATATATATATATATATATATATATATATATATATATATATATATTAGTATATTTTGGTAGCAGTCTTTCCTGTAGACATATATTATTAAATATGACCGAAAAAGTAAGATTAATAATTCTAAAACGAATTTTCTCAATCTTTCGTACATTTCTTTTCACTGTTGGAGGTAATTCAAAAATCAATTCTCCAAAATTCATTTTTATTTCTAGTCTGACGCGACACTTGAGCGCGTTTCGTAAAACTTATTACATTTTCAAAGACTTTAGTTAACACATACACAACTGAATAGAACTTACTGAATAGAATAGAACATCTCCGATTTTGTTTATATCTACATTAGAGTGAGGTGGATGGGGTGAGGTGGTATTTAATAAGGTATTAATTTCATCAACACAAGCCAGAACATGAAACAATGGGTATTGAATAGAAGTGATTGTAGAAAGCCTATTGGTCCATATTTCTTGATGCTTCTATATTGGAGCGGAGTCTTGAGGTGGGTAGAATATAGTTGTGCATTAATTGGCTGTTGATTGCTGGTGTTGACTTCTTGATGTGTAATGCCTCGCAAATGTCAAGCCGCCTGCTATCGCTGTATCAATCGATGATTTCTGTGTTGTTTACTAGGATTTCTCTGGCGATGGTTTGGTTGTGGGAAGAGATTATATGTTCCTTAATGGAGCCCTGTTATAATCTTTGGCAGGTGGAGTCCTGAAATCAGGACTCCACCTGCCAAAGATTTTTGGGGAATATAAACCTGGATATGCGTATGGAAATGTCAAGACACACAAGCCTGGAAACCCACTTCGGCCAATCATTAGCCAGATACCCACACCCACGTACAGACTAGCGAAGCGACTCAACGGCCTGCTGACTCCTTATGTTCCTTGCGCCTTCAGCCTGAAGTCGCCAAAGGAATTTGTTGACTTACTGCGGGGCACACGGGCCACAGGAATAAGAGCCTCGTTGGACGTAGAATCGCTGTTCACTAACGTACCAGTGGACGAGACAATCGGGATGATAGCCGACAGAGTGTATCTTGATCCAGCCTGTACTCCTCTTGACATACCAGAAAATATCCTAAGGAAACTACTCCAAGCTTGTACTAAAGAGGCACCCTTCTTGAGCCCGGATGGGCACATGTATAAGCAAGTAGATGGGGTCGCCATGGGTTCTCCCCTAGGTGTCCTGTTTGCAAATTTCTACATGGGTACCATCGAGCAAAAAGTCTTAGTCGACATGAACATGAAACCGGCCATATACTGCAGGTATGTTGACGACATTTTTACACAGGTACCTGATGTCAGACATCTGCAGGAGTTGAAGGAGGCATTTGAGCGGAGTTCCGTGCTGCGTTTCACTTACGAGATGGAAAAGGATGGGAAGCTGCCCTTTCTAGATGTAACAGTCATGGAAAAGAGCGGAGGTTTCCACACTGCAGTCTACACTAAGGAAACGAACATAAGAATGTGCCTAAATGCCAAAAGCGACTGCCCAGATAGGTACAAGAGGAGTGTTGTTAACGCATATGTCGACCGTGCTCTCAGCCACAGCTCAGAATGGAAGCAAGTCGACGAAGAACTCTGTAGGGTAAGGCAGGTCCTAGTCAACAACGGCTTCTCCAATGGTTTCGTCGAAGACATCATAAGAAGGAAAGTGAAACGCCATGCAACCTCTGAAGAGACAACCAACACAACACCTATACCGCATATTAGACTATTTTACAGGAACTTCTTTTCCACAACTCATAAAACGGAGGAAAGGGTCCTGAAAGATATTGTTAATAGAAACGTTATCCCTACAGACAAAAATCAGAGGATACAACTGACGATTTACTATAAAACCAGAAAAACGGCCAGCCTACTCATGAGAAACTCTCCAGACACAAAACAGAACGCTTTAAAAGAGACTAACGTTGTCTATGCCTTCAAATGCCCTCTTGGGGACTGTAAGCTCCAAAAAACTCAGTATATAGGCAAGACAACAACATCTCTTTCTAGGCGTTTAACGATGCATAAGCATCAGGGCTCCATTAAGGAACATATAATCTCTTCCCACAACCAAACCATCGCCAGAGAAATCCTAGTAAACAACACAGAAATCATCGATAGATACAGCGATAGCAGGCGGCTTGACGTTTGCGAGGCATTACACATCAAGAAGTCAACACCAGCAATCAACAGCCAATTAATGCACAACTATATTTTACCCACCTCAAGACTCCGCTCCAATATAGAAGCATCAAGAAATATGGACCAATAGGCTTTCTACAATCATTTCTATTCAATACCCATTGTTTCATGTTCTGGCTTGTGTTGATGAAATTAATACCTTATTAAATACCACCTCACCCCATCCACCTCACTCTAATGTAGATATAAACAAAATCGGAGATGTTCTATTCTATTCAGTAAGTTCTATTCAGTTGTGTATGTGTTAACTAAAGTCTTTGAAAATGTAATAAGTTTTACGAAACGCGCTCAAGTGTCGCGTCAGACTAGAAATAAAAATGAATTTTGGAGAATTGATTTTTGATTTACCTCCAACAGTGAAAAGAAATGTACGAAAGATTGAGAAAATTCGTGTTAGAATTATTAATCTTACTTTTTCGGTCATATTTAATAATATATATATATATATATATATATATATATATATATATATATATATATATATATATATATATATATATATATATATATATATATATATATATATATATATATATATATATGTGTGTGTGTGTGTGTGTGTGTGTACTCACCTAATTGTGATTGCGGGGGTTGAGCTCTAGCTCTTTGGACCCGCCTCTTAACCGTCAATCAACACGTGAAAATAAATACCTTTGCCTTCAGGGAGAATCGAACTCCCGGCCTCTGGTTTACTAGACCAGCGCTCTGGCCACTGAGCTATGAAGGCTCGGTAGGCCAGAGTGTGTGTGTGTATTCACCTAATTGTGTTTGCGGGGGTTGAGTTTTGCTCTTTCCGCCCGCCGCAAACAACTGTTTCTTAACTACATTTTTTTCTCCACACCACACACACACACACACACACACACACACACACACACACACACACACACACACACACACACACACACACACACACACACACACACACACACACACACACACACACACACAAACACACACACACACACTCACACACACACACACAGCGAGACTCGAGCGAGACGAACCAGCGAGACTCGACCTGGTTTTCACCCTGAACGACTCTGACATAAGAGAAATCAGTTTTGAGGACCCAGTAGGAATGAGCGACCACAGTGTATTGGTGTTTGAGTACCTGATTGAAGAAGGGTTATTGAACTCGAGAAGGGATACCGAAACCAAAAGGTTAGCATACCGAAAGGGAAACTATGAGGAGATAAGAAAATGCCTAGCAGATATAGCATGGGAAACAGAGCTCAGGGAAAAGACGGCCCAAGATATGATGGAATACATCACGCAAAAATGCAAGGATGCAGCAAACAAGTTTGTCCCAGTCCAAAAGGAAAACAGTGAAATGAAGATGAGAAACCCATGGTTTAATCAGAGATGTAGGCTAGCTAAGCAGCAAAGTAAAAGGGCATGGAGAAACTATAGGAATAACAGGACACTGGAGAGCAGAGAAAGATACCAGAATGCCAGGAATGAATATGTTAGGATGAGAAGAGAGGCAGAAAGACAATACGAAAATGACATCGCAAGCAAGGCAAAGACTCAGCCTAAATTGCTGCATAGCCACATCAGGAGAAAAACAACAGTAAAGGAACAGGTTATGAAATTAAGGTTAGGGGCAGAAGGATTCACTACAAACGACAAGGAAGTGTGTGAGGAACTGAATAAGAAATTCCAGGAGGTCTTCACCTTGGAGCAAGGAGAAATCCCAGAGATAAGAGAGGGAATAGCTAACCAGGAACCACTGGAAGAGTTTGAGATTACCAGCGGGGAAGTAAGGAAGTGTTTACTAGAATTGGATGTGACAAAGGCTATAGGTCCAGATGGAATCTCCCCTTGGATACTAAAGGAAGGAGCAGAAGAACTGTGCCTCCCGCTCTCCATGGTGTATAACAAATCACTGGCAACAGGGGAACTGCCAGAAATTTGGAAAGCAGCTAACATAGTCCCGATATACAAGAAAGGGGATAGACAGGAGGCACTGAATTACAGACCAGTGTCCCTAACCTGCATACCATGCAAGTTGATGGAGAAGATTGTGCGAAGAAAGCTAGTGGAACATCTGGAGCGAAAGAACTTTGTAACACAGCATCAACATGGATTCAGGGATGGCAGGTCCTGCCTCACAGGGTTACTTGAATTCTACGACCAGGCAACAAAAATAAGGCAAGAAAGAGAAGGGTGGGCAGACTGCATATTTTTGGATTGTCAGAAAGCCTTTGACACAGTGCCACACAAGAGGTTAGTGAAAAAACTGGAGATGCAGGCTGGAGTGAAAGGGAAGGTACTCCGTTGGATACAGGAGTACCTAAGTAACAGGAGACAACGAGTCAGTGTGAGGGGTGAGGTCTCAGATTGGCGAGACGTTACGAGTGGAGTACCGCAGGGGTCAGTCCTTGGACCTATACTGTTTCTGATATATGTAAATGATCTTCCAGAGGGTATAGAATCGTTTCTCTCAATGTTTGCCGATGATGCAAAAATTATGAGGAGGATTGAAACTGAGGACGATAGTAGGAGGCTACAAGATGACCTAGACAGACTGAGTGAATGGTCCAACAAATGGCTGTTGAAGTTCAACCCGAGTAAATGCAAAGTAATGAAACTAGGTGGTGGAAATAGGAGGCCAAACACAGGATACAGAATAGGAGATGAAGTACTTAATGAAACGAACAGAGAGAAAGATCTAGGAGTTGATATCACACCAAACCTGTCTCCTGAAGCCCACATAAAAAGAATAACGTCTGCGGCATATGCGAGGCTGGCTAACATCAGGACAGCGTTCAGGAACCTGTGTAAGGAATCATTCAGAATCTTGTACACCACATATGTAAGACCAATCCTGGAGTATGCGGCCCCAGCATGGAGCCCGTACCTTGTCAAGCACAAGACGAAGCTGGAAAAAGTCCAAAGGTATGCCACTAGACTAGTCCCAGAACTAAGAGGCATGAGTTACGAGGAAAGGCTGCGGGAAATGCACCTTACGACACTGGAAGACAGAAGAGTAAGGGGAGACATGATCACAACCTACAAAATCCTCAGAGGAATCGACCGGGTAAACAAAGATAAACTATTCAACACTGGTGGGACGCGAACAAGGGGACACAGGTGGAAACTGAGTACTCACATGAGCCACAGAGACGTTAGAAGGAACTTTGTTAGTGTCAGAGTAGTTAACGGATGGAATGCATTAGGCAGTGATGTGGTGGAGGCTGACTCCATACACAGTTTTAAATGTAGATATGATAGAGCCCAGTAGGCTCAGGAATCTGTACACCAGTTGATTGACAGTTGAGAGGCGGGACCAAAGAGCCAAAGCTCAACCCCCGCAAGCACAAATAGGTGAGTACAAATAGGTGAGTACACACACACACACACACACACACACACACACACACACACACACACACACACACACACACACACACACACACACACACACACACACACACACACACACACCAGGAAGCATCCCGTGACAGCTGACTAACTCCAAGATACCTATTTACTGCTAGGTAACAAGGGCATTCAGGGTTAAAGAAACTTTCCCCATTTGTTTCGGCTGGCGCCACATTATTACGAGCCCTGCGCGTTATCCACCAGGCTACCAGGCCCCCCCAACCGATGTGTGTGTGTGTGTGTGTGTGTGTGTGTGTTTGTGTGTGTGTGTGTTTGTTTGTGTGTGTGTGTGTGTGTGTGTGTGTGTGTGTGTGTGTGTGTGTGTGTGTGTGTGTGTGTGTGTGTGTTGTGTACTCACCTAGTTGTGTTTACGGGGTTGAGCTCTGGCTCTTTGGTCCGGCCTCTCAACTGTCAATCAACTGGTGTACAGATTCCTAAGCCTACTGGGCTCTATCATATCTACATTTGAAACTGTGTGTGGAGTCAGCCTCCACCACAACACTACTTAATGCATTCCATTTATTAACTACTCTGACACTGAACAAATTCTTTCTAATGTCTCTGTGGCTCATCTGGGTACTAAGTTTCCACCTGTGTCCCCTTGTTCGTGTCCCACCCGCGCTGAAGAGTTTGTCTTTGTCCACCCTGTCAATTCCCCTGAGAATTTTGTAGGTGGTTATCATGTCTCCCCTTACTCTTCTGTTTTCCAGGGTTGTGAGGTTCAGCTCCCTTAGCTTTTCCTTGTAACTCATTCCTCTCAGTTCCGGGACCAGTCTGGTGGCATACCTCTGAATCTTCTCTAACTTCGTCTTGTGTTTAACTAGGTATGGACTCCAGGCTGGAGCTGCATACTCCAGGATTGGTCTTACATAAGTGGTATACAGGGTCCTGAACGATTCCTTACACAAGTTTCTAAAGGCAGTTCTTATATTGGCCAGTCTATCATATGCCACTGATGTTATCCTTTTGATGTGGGCGTCTGGGGACAGGTTTGGTGTGATATCAACCCCCAGATCTTTCTCTCTATTTCACTCTTGTAGGATTTCACCTCCCAGATGGTACCTTGTGTTCAGCCTTCTGCTCCCTTCGCCTAATTTCATTACTTTACACTTTCCTGAGTTGAACGTTAGGAGCCATTTTCTAGACCATTCCTCCAGTTTGTCCAGGTCGTCCTGTAGTCTCTGTCTATTTTCATCTGTTTTGATTCTTCTCGTAATTTTTGCATCGTCAGCAAACATTTTGAGGAATGAGTCTATACCCACTGGAAGGTCGTTTACATATACTAGAAACAGGAAGGGTCCGAGTACAGAGCCCTGTGGGACCCCGCTGGTGACATCTCGCCACTCTGATGCCTCCTCCCCTCACCGTTACTCGCTGTTTCCTGTTGCTTAGATACTCCCTTATCCACTGGAACAATTTACCTTTTACTCCTGCCTGCTGCTCCAACTTTTGTAACAGCCTTTTGTGAGGTACTGTGTCAAAGGCTTTCTGACAGTCCAAGAAAATGCAGTCTGCCCACCCTTCTCTTTCCTGCCTAATTTGTGTTGCTTGGTCATAGAATTCTATTAGACCTGTGAGGCACGATTTACCATCTCTGAACCCCAATGTGTGTGTGTGTGTGTGTGTGTGTGTGTGTGTGTGTGTGTGTGTGTGTGTGTGTGTGTGTACTCACCTATTTGTGATTGCGGGGGTTGAGCTTTGGTTCTTTGGTCCCGCCTCTCAACTGTCAATCAACTGGTGTACAGGGTCCTGAGCCTATTGGGCTCTATCATATCTACATTTAAAGCTGTGTATGGAGTCAGCCTCCACCACATCACTGCCTAATGCATTTCACCTGTTAACCCCATCTGTCGGGGGAGCCGATCGGCCGAGCGGACAGCACGCTGGGCTTGTGATCCTGTGGTCCTGGGTTCGATCCTAGGCGCCGGCGAGAAACAATAGGCAGAGTTTCTTTTACCCCATGCCCCTGTTACCTAGCAGTAAAATAGGTACCTGGGTGTTAGTCAGCTGTCACGAGCTGCTTCCTGGGGGTGGAGGCCTGGTGGAGGACCGGGCCCCGGGGACACTAAAAAGCCCCGAAATCATCTCAAGATAACCTTAAGATATACTCTGACACTGAAAAAGTTCCTTCTTACGTCCCTGTGGCTCATCTGGGTACTCAGTTTCCACCTGTGTCCCCTTGTTCGCGTACCACCAGTGTTGAATAATTTATCCTTGTTTACCCGGTCGATTCCCCTGAGGATTTTGTAAGTTGTGATCATGTACCCCCTTACTCTTCTGTCTTCCAGTGTCGTAAGGTGCATTTCCCGCAGCCTTTCCTCGTAACTCATGCCTCTTAGTTCTGGGACTAGTCTAGTAGCATACCTTTGGACTTTTTCCAGCTTCGTCTTGTGCTTGACAAGGTACGGGCTCCATGCTGGGGCCCCATACTCCAGGATTGGTCTTACATATGTGGTGTACAAGATTCTGAATGATTCCTTACACAGGTTCCTGAACGCTGTTCTGATGTTAGCCAGCCTCGCATATGCCGCAGACGTTATTCTTTTTATGTGGGCTTCAGAAGACAGGTTTGGTGTGATATCAACTCCCAGATCTTTCTCTCTGTCCGTTTCATTAAATACTTCATCTCCTATTCTGTATCCTGTGTCTGGGCTCCTGTTTCCACCACCTAGTTTCATTACTTTGCATTTACTCGGGTTGAACTTCAACAGCCATTTGTTGGTCCATTTACCCAGTCTGTCTAGGTCATCTTGTAGCCTCCTACTATCATCCTCTGTTCCAGTCCTCATAATTTTTGCATCATCAGCAAACATTGAGAGGAACGAATCTATACCCTCTGGGAGATCATTTACATATATCAGAAACAGTATAGGTCCAAGGACTGACCCCTGCGGGACTCCACTTGTGACGTCTCGTGTGTGTGTGTGTGTGTGTGTGTGTACTCACCTATATGTGCTTAGTAGCACTCCAGTAGCCATTTCCCTGACCATCTCTGCAGCCTGTTTAAGTCCTCTTGGAGGATCCTACAATCCTCGTCTGTCACAACTCTTCTCATTAATTTTGCGTCATCTGCAAACATTGACATGTATGATTCCACTCCTGTAAACATATCATTTACGTAAATTAGAAAGAGGATTGGTCCCAGCACCGATCCTTGAGGTACTCCACTTGTTACTGTTCGCCAGTCCGACTTTTCGCCCCTTACCATTACCCTCTGGCTCCTTCCTGTTAGGTAGTTCTTCACCCATACTAGGGCCTTTCCGCTTACTCCTGCCTGCCTCTCAAGTTTGTATAGCAGTCTCATGTGCGGTACCGTATCAAAGGCCTTTTGGCAGTCAAGAAATATACAGTCTGCCCAGCCTTCTCTGTCCTGCCTTATCCTTGTTACTTTATCATAGAATTCTAAAAGGTTTGTTAGACATGATTTCCCTGTCCAGAACCCATGTTGGTGCTTGTTTACAAACCCAATGCTCTCCAGGTGCTCAACAAGTCTTAGCCTAATTGTGTGTGTGTGTGTGTAATTACCTAAATGTAGTTACAGGATGAGAGCTACGCTCGTGGTGTCCCGTCTTCCCAGCACTCTTTGTCATATAACGCTTTGTGTGTGTGCGTGCGTGCGTGCGCGTGCGTGCGTGCGTGCATATGTGTGTGTGTGTGTGTGTGCGTGCGTGCGTGTGTACTCACCTATTTGTACTCACCTATTTGTGCTTGCAGGATCGAGCATTGACTCTTGGATCCCGCCTTTCCAGCTATCGGTTGTTTACAGCAATGACTCCTGTCCCATTTCCCTATCATACCTAGTTTTAAAAGTATGAATAGTATTTGCTTCCACAACCTGTTCCCCCAAGTACATTCCATTTTTCCACTACTCTCACGCTAAAAGAAAACTTCCTAACATCTCTGTGACTCATCTGAGTTTCCAGTTTCCACCCATGTCCCCTCGTTCTGTTATTATTACGTGTGAACATTTCATCTATTTCCACTTTGTCAATTCCATTGAGAATTTTATATGTCCCTATCATATCTTCTCTCTTCCTTCTTTTCTCTAGTGTCGTAAGGTTCAGTTCCTTCAGACGCTCTTCATATCCCATCCCTCGTAACTCTGGGATAAGCCTCGTCGCAAAGCTCTGAACCTTCTCCAGTTTCTTTATGTGTTTCTTCAGGTGGGGGCTCCATGATGGCGCGGCATACTCTAAGACGGGTCTCACGTAGGCAGTGTAAAGCGACCTAAAAGCCTCCTCATTTAGGTTTCTGAATGAAGTTCTAATTTTCGCCAGTGTAGAGTACGCTGCTGTCGTTATCCTATTTATATGTGCCTCGGGAGTTAGATTAGGTGTCACATCCACTCCCAGGTCTCTTTCTCGAATCGTTACAGGTAGGCTGTTCCCCTTCATTGTGTACTGTCCCTTTGGTCTCCTGTCACCTGATCCCATTTCCATAACTTTACATTTACTGGTGTTAAACTCCAGTAGCCATTTCCCTGACCATCTCTGCAACCTGTTTAAGTCCTCTTGGAGGATCCTACAATCCTCGTCTGTCACAACTCTTCTCATTAATTTTGCGTCATCCGCAAACATTTTGTGTGTGTGTGTGTGTGTGTGTGTGTGTGTGTGTGTGTGTGTGTGTGTATGTGTGTGTACTCACCTAGTTGTACTCACCTAGTTGTGTCTGCAGGATCGAGCATTGACTCTTGGATCCCGCCTTTCGAGCATTGGTTGTTTACAGCAATGACTCCTGTCCTATTTCCCTATCATACCTGGTTTTAAAATTATGAATAGTATTTGCTTCCACAACCTGTTCCTGAAGTGCATTCCATTTCCCCACTACTCTCACGCTAAAAGAAAACTTCCTAACATCTCTGTGACTCATCTGAGTTTCAAGCTTCCATCCATGTCCTCTCGTTCTGTTACTATTCCGTGTGAACATTTCGTCTATGTCCACTCTGTCAATTCCTCTGAGTATCTTATACGTTCCTATCATGTCCCCCCTCTCCCTTCTTCTTTCTAGTGTCGTAAGGCACAGTTCCCTCAGGCGCTCTTCATACCCCATCCCTCGTAGCTCTGGGACGAGTCTCGTTGCAAACCTCTGAACCTTTTCCAGTTTCATTATATGCTTCTTCAGATGGGGACTCCATGATGAGGCGGCATACTCTAAGACTGGCCTTACGTAGGCAGTGTAAAGCGCCCTAAATGCCTCCTTACTTAGGTTTCTGAATGATGTTCTAACTTTTGCCAGTGTAGAGTACGCTGCTGTCGTTATCCTATTAATATGTGCCTCAGGAGATAGATTAGGTGTTACGTCCACCCCCAGGTCTCTTTCACGCGTCGTTACAGGTAGGCTGTTCCCCTTCATTGTGTACTGTCCATTTGGTCTCCTATCTCCTAGTCCCATTTCCATAACTTTACATTTGCTCGTGTTGAATTCTAGTAGCCATTTCTCTGACCATCTCTGCAATCTGTTCAGGTCCTCTTGGAGGATCCTGCAATCCTCATCTGTCACAACTCTTCTCATCAACTTTGCATCATCCGCAAACATCGACATGTAGGACTCTACGCCTGTAAACATGTCGTTAACATATACAAGAAATAGAATTGGTCCCAGCACCGATCCTTGTGGTACTCCACTTGTTACTGTTCGCCAGTCCGACTTCTCGCCCCTTACCGTAACTCTTTGGCTCCTTCCTGTTAGGTAGTTCCTTATCCATTCTAGGACCTTTCCCCCCACCCCCGCCTGCCTCTCGAGCTTGAACAGCAGTCTCATGTGCGGTACTGTATCAAAGGCTTTTTGGCAGTCCAGAAATATGCAGTCTGCCCAACCATCTCTGTCCTGTCTTATCCTCGTTATTTTATCATAGAATTCCAGAAGGTTTGTTAGGCACGATTTCCCTGTCCAGAACCCATGTTGATGTTTGTTCACAAACCTAATGTTCTCCAGGTGTGCAACCAGTCGCAGCCTAATTATTCTTTCCAGTATTTTACAGGGGATGCTTGTCAGTGATACAGGTCTGTAGTTAAGTGCCTCCTCCCTATCTCCTTTCTTGAAGATCGGCACGACATTTGCCTTCTTCCAGCAACTGGGCAATTCTCCTGACATAAGTGACTCATTAAAGATCATTGCCAGAGGCACGCTGAGGGCCTGTGCTGCTTCTTTTAGTATCCACGGTGATACTTTGTCTGGTCCAACTGCTTTAGTTGCATCTAGAGTTGTCAACTGTTTCATTACCTCCTCTGCTGTCACCTCTATATCTGATAGTCTTTCATCTAGGGTAACCCCTTCCAACAATGGGAGCTGCTCAGGCTCGGTAGTGAACACTCCATGGAAACTGGCATTCAGTGCCTCGCAGATTTCCTTGTCACTTTCAGTATATGCCCCCTCTGTCTTCCTTAGTCTTGTCACTTGGTCGTTCACCGACATTTTTCTTCTTATATGACTGTGTAGTAACTTAGGTTGTTTTTTCGCTTTGATTGCAATATCGTTCTCATAGTCCCTTTCCGATGTTCGTCTTATGTTAATGTAATCGTTCCTAGCTCTGTTGTATCTGCTTCTGTTGTCCTCTGTTCTTTGTCTTCTGTACTTCCTCCACTCCCGTCTGCTGGCCATTTTTGCTTCCTGACACTGTCTATTAAACCATGGGTTATTATATTCCTTCTTATTTTTTCCCTTTACCGTTGGTATAAATCTATCTTCGGCCTCCTGGCATTTCTGTATGACTAGGTCCATCATATCTTGGACTGTTTTTCCTCTAATTTCTTCCTCCCACTGCACTTCACCCAGATAGTCCCTTATCCTCATATAGTCCCCTTTCCTGTAGTCAGCTCTCCTTTCCCAGATCTCTTGTCCCATGGTCATAAGTTTGAATTCCATCATGTAGTCAAAGACTAGGACACAATGGTCACTGGCCCCTAGAGGTATTTCATGCTCTAAATTCTCGATATCTTCTACGTTCTGGGTGAAAATCAGGTCTAATAGGCTCGGTGCATCTCCTCCTCTTTCCCTTGTGTCTTCCTTCACATGTTGTGTCAGGAAATTCCTGTCTATAACATCTACTAATTTTGCTCCCCACGTTTCGTCCCTTCCATGGGGATTCCTTGATTCCCAATTTATCTCTCCATGATTTAGGTCCCCCATGATCAGCAGCTTCGCTCTCATTCTGTGGGCTAGTGTTGCTGCCTTCTGCAGTTCATCTATACATGCTTTGTTGTTGTCATCATACTCCTGCCTGGGTCTTCTACTGTTTGGTGGGGATTGTAGATTACCAGGATCACAATCTTCCTCCCATCTACTGTCAGAGTTCCATGTATGAAGCTTGTGCACTCATTGGTAACTCGATTTCCCAGGTCTTCAAACTTCCATTTCCGCTTTATTAGGAGTGCTACTCCCCCTCCCTGTCTCTGTGTCCTCTCTTTTCGTATCACCTGGTACCCTTCAGGAAAGATTGCATCTGAGATCATGTCATTAATTTTAGTTTCCACAATTGCAACTATGTCAGGATCTGCTTCACTCACTCTTTCTTTTATCTCTTCTGCTTTATTAGATACCCCATCAGCATTGGTGTACCAAACCTTGAGATTCTTCATGGAAACTCTTGTACCAGAGTTCTCCCTTTCTCTGGGGGTCTGGGGGGATCTGGGGGATGTCTGGGGGGTGACTGGGGGCAGAGGGGATCTGGGGGATCTGGGGGGTGTCTGGGGGATGACTGGGGGCGGGGAGGGTCCGGGGGATGTCCGGGGGGATCCGGGGGGTGTCTGGGGGGGTCCGGGGGGTGTATGGGGGGTGAAAGAGTTCAGGAGGGGGGTGTTCAGAAAGAGTGCTTGGGGGGTTACTGGGGGCTGGGCTTCTAGGAAGGTAGGTAGGAGGGTCTGGGGTAGGGCCTGGGTAGGTAGGTCTGGAGTAGGAAGGGCACTGTGTGTGTGTGTGTGTGTGTGTGTGTGTGTGTGTGTGTGTGTGTGTGTGTGTGTGTGTGCGCGCGCGCGTGTGTGTGTGTGTGTGTGTGTGTGTGTGTGTGTGTGTGTGTGTGTGTGTGTGTGTGTGTGTGTGTGTGTGTGTGTGTGTGTGTGTGTGTGTGAGTGTGTGTGTGTGTGTGTGTGTGTGTGTGTGTGTGTGTGTGTGTGTGCGTGTGTGTGTGTGCGTGTGTGTGCGTGTGTGTGTGTGTGTGTGTGTGTTAATCTCTGAAGAATTCTGAGCCTCTTTACCGCCCACAACACAAACCCTCGTCAAACTTAAGCTTACTTTCTCCACCAAAGACTCCTCAAGCTGAGCTATATTTGTGCTCCGGGTCAAGAAAACACACGCTGAAGGCGCTGACAATCCCCATAACGACGGAAAACCTGTTGGGATTACCTTAGCTTAGACACCTGCGGCCTTGTGGAGACCAGTCAACTGGGGTGAAGGGGCAGCGTGCGCACGGCCTGGCGCTCCTCACCCGGCCGGCCGGTCCACTGGCCGCCACAGACACAGTTCGTGGGGCGGTCGGAGACGGAGGACCTGCCGTAGCAGAAGAGCTGGAGGGAGAATATGGTGAGTGTTAGTGAATTTGTTCCCGAGGGCCGACCTCTTTAGATTCCTCGACGAGGCCGTTAGAAAGCCCCTTATTACGGAGGAATTGTTTTGAGTGTTTAGTTAATTTATTTTGCCTTGCATGATAGAGCTGATAAGTTAGCCAAAGAATCTGCCTTTAAAGGAGCCGTTGAGTGTAACCTTGGATTGTCAATGAGCAATCTGAGAGCAGCAGTACACCGAGAACTTCAACAAGATCTTGTAGATCTGAGGCAAAGTGAAATTGACACCAGTAATTCCATCTATCATCATACTATCATGCAAGAGGAGCCACACGTCTATGGTTCATCCAATAATATCAGCAAACTTCTAGATGTTACTACTGCTCGGTTTAGACTCGGTTACAAGTATCTCTGGGAATTCTCATTATCTGCCGATGTAGACCTGACCAAATGTAAACTGTGTCAACAAAATTATTCGCACACCCTCCGTCACTATGTGATGGTGTGCGAAAAGATACGTGAATTCAGAGACAATTCTATAACCAATGTTCCAGCGATGTGTCAATATTTCATTCAAAATGATCTGCTACCAGAAATTTTAGCCAAATATCCCCAGTTTGCTAACTGTAGGTAGTAACTAAGTGATTGTAACCTATCCACCGCTGCCCACTGGATGGGGGGCGGTGTGCAGGACAAACATAAATTTTGACACTAGCTCTCCACATATGTCAGTTGCTTAATTTAGAACCTGTACTTGTGGTCGATCTCGAACCCATTGTTGATGTGACGACTTATATTGAATTTTGTAACTAGCTCATCAAGATTGTAACTTGCTTAGCTAAATGAATTGTGGGGTTCAGTCCCTGAGCCCATTATGTGCCTCTGTAACCCTTTCCACTACCGCCCACAAGATGGGTATGGGGTGCATAATAAATGAACTAAACTAACCTTTCATGCCCGTCCTGAGGGCTGTGATGGGTCCCATGCCCATTTAGTGGGTAGTGGACCTGGTACCAATGTGTCAGTGGTAGTTTGCCCTAAACCCATTTTGTGAGAGGTAGTTCACACATACCCATCTTTGAGTGGTTTTAGACCCCATTCTTCATTTTGTATATGGTAATGAACCTTTTACCTATCCTGTGGCTGGTATGGCGACTATACCCATCCTGAGAGCGGTAGTGTAAAAACTTACAGACATAATGGGCTCTGGAACTGAACTCCAAAATTTGTTTAATTCAGCAAGTTACAGCATTGATGAACAAGTTACAGCATTGATGAACAAGTTACAGCATTGATGAACAAGTTACAGCATTGATGAACAAGTTACAGCATTGATGAACAAGTTACAGCATTGATGAACAAGTTACAGCATTGATGAACAAGTTACTGCATTGATGAACAAGTTACTGCATTGATGAACAAGTTACTGCATTGATGAACAAGTTACTGCATTGATGAACAAGTTACTGCATTGATGAACAAGTTACTGCATTGATGAACAAGTTACAACATTGATGAACAAGTTACTGCATTGATGAACAAGTTACAGCATTGATGATCAAGTTACAACATTGATGAACAAGTTACAGCATTGATGAACAAGTTACAACATTGATGAACAAGTTACAGCATTGATGATCAAGTTACAACATTGATGAACAAGTTACAGCATTGATGACCAAGTTACAGCATTGATGAACAAGTTACTGCATTGATGAACAAGTTACAGCATTGATGAACAAGTTACAGCATTGATGAACAAGTTACTGCATTGATGAACAAGTTACTGCATTGATGAACAAGTTACTGCATTGATGAACAAGTTACTGCATTGATGAACAAGTTACTGCATTGATGAACAAGTTACTGCATTGATGAACAAGTTACAACATTGATGAACAAGTTACAGCATTGATGAACAAGTTACTGCATTGATGAACAAGTTACTGCATTGATGAACAAGTTACAGCATTGATGAACAAGTTACAGCATTGATGAACAAGTTACAGCATTGATGAACAAGTTACAGCATTGATGACCAAGTTACATCATTGATGAACAAGTTACAACATTGATGAACAAGTTACTGCATTGATGAACAAGTTACTGCATTGATGAACAAGTTACAGCATTGATGACCAAGTTACAGCATTGATGAACAAGTTACTGCATTGATGAACAAGTTACAGCATTGATGACCAAGTTACATCATTGATGAACAAGTTACAACATTGATGAACAAGTTACTGCATTGATGAACAAGTTACTGCATTGATGAACAAGTTACAGCATTGATGAACAAGTTACAGCATTGATGAACAAGTTACAGCATTGATGAACAAGTTACAGCATTGATGACCAAGTTACATCATTGATGAACAAGTTACAACATTGATGAACAAGTTACTGCATTGATGATCAAGTTACAACATTGATGAACAAGTTACAGCATTGATGATCAAGTTACAACATTGATGAACAAGTTACAGCATTGATGAACAAGTTACTGCATTGATGAACAAGTTACTGCATTGATGAACAAGTTACTGCATTGATGAACAAGTTACAGCATTGATGAACAAGTTACAGCATTGATGAACAAGTTACAACATTGATGAACAAGTTACAGCATTGATGATCAAGTTACAACATTGATGAACAAGTTACAGCATTGATGAACAAGTTACTGCATTGATGACCAAGTTACAGCATTGATGAACAAGTTACTGCATTGATGAACAAGTTACTGCATTGATGAACAAGTTACAGCATTGATGAACAAGTTACAGCATTGATGACCAAGTTACAGCATTGATGAACAAGTTACTGCATTGATGAACAAGTTACTGCATTGATGAACAAGTTACAGCATTGATGAACAAGTTACAGCATTGATGACCAAGTTACAGCATTGATGAACAAGTTACTGCATTGATGAACAAGTTACAGCATTGATGACCAAGTTACAGCATTGATGAACAAGTTACTGCATTGATGAACAAGTTACAGCATTGATGAACAAGTTACAGCATTGATGAACAAGTTACAGCATTGATGAACAAGTTACTGCATTGATGAACAAGTTACAACATTGATGAACAAGTTACAGCATTGATGAACAAGTTACTGCATTGATGAACAAGTTACAGCATTGATGAACAAGTTACTGCATTGATGAACAAGTTACTGCATTGATGAACAAGTTACTGCATTGATGAACAAGTTACAACATTGATGAACAAGTTACAGCATTGATGACCAAGTTACAACATTGATGACCAAGTTACAACATTGATGACCAAGTTACAGCATTGATGACCAAGTTACAACATTGATGACCAAGTTACAACATTGATGACCAAGTTACAACATTGATGACCAAGTTACAGCATTGATGACCAAGTTACAACATTGATGACCAAGTTACAACATTGATGACCAAGTTACAACATTGATGACCAAGTTACAGCATTGATGACCAAGTTACAACATTGATGACCAAGTTACAACATTGATGACCAAGTTACAACATTGATGATCAAGTTACAACATTGATGACCAAGTTACAACATTGATGACCAAGTTACAACATTGATGACCAAGTTACAGCATTGATGACCAAGTTACAACATTGATGACCAAGTTACAACATTGATGATCAAGTTACAACATTGATGACCAAGTTACAACATTGATGACCAAGTTACAACATTGATGACCAAGTTACAGCATTGATGACCAAGTTACAACATTGATGACCAAGTTACAACATTGATGATCAAGTTACAACATTGATGACCAAGTTACAACATTGATGACCAAGTTACAACATTGATGACCAAGTTACAACATTGATGATCAAGTTACAACATTGATGACCAAGTTACAACATTGATGATCAAGTTACAACATTGATAACCAAGTTACAGCATTGATGACCAAGTTACAACATTGATGACCAAGTTACAACATTGATGACCAAGTTACAACATTGATGACCAAGTTACAACATTGATCAGCTAGTTAAATAGCTCAACATATTCTCTGCACAGTCTTGGCTTCTTGACTAGTACAGCTTAACATGACGTTACAGGCACAATGGTGCCGTGAACTCAGCCCCTGCAGTGTTTCATAAGGATGACGCTAAACAATTGATATTTGTAGTGTATTGGTTACACGCTATAAGGAGCAATATAAGTACATTACTGTACTACGGTACTACACTACTGTAACAAGGACAATGATCTAAGTACGTTCCATACTCATCCTGTGAGTGGTAGTTTATTGTGCACCCCATACTAATCCTGTGAGTGGTATTTATTGTGCACCTCATGCTCATCCTGTGACCGAGTGTTGGTTTACGATTTAATAAATTTATGCTATAAAAGTTTTCCTTGAAGAATTAAGCTTTTTGTAAATGGAATTTTTGGATACACTCAAATAATTTTCGAATTCCAAAAATTTATTTATTTATGAATAGTACAAGAGTTTTTATGGCAAAGTGTTAATAGAACCAAACATGATGAAACATAACTTAACATAACCAAACCTTATCCTTAAGTAACATTAACCTAGCCTAACCATGGATAGTTTAGTTTAGGGCATTTATTATGCACCCCATACCCATCTTGTGGGCAGTAGTGGAAAGGGTTACAGAGGCACATAATGGGCTCAGGGACTGAACCCCACAATTCATTTAGCTAAGCAAGTTACAATCTTGATGAGCTAGTTACAAAATTCAGTATAAGTCGTCACATCAACAGTGGGTTCGAGATCGACCTCAAGTACACTTTCTAAATTAAGCAACTGACATATGTGGAGAGCTAGTGTCACAATTGATATGTTTGTCCTGCACACCGCCCCCCATCCAGTGGGCAGCGGTGGATAGGTTGCAATCACTTAGTTACTATCTACAGTTTGCCATGGATAGAGAGTAGATAATGGGTCATGGGTTCGTATCCTGGCCGGGGAGGATTTACTGAGCGCAAATCCTTAACTATAGCCTCTGTTTAACGCAGCAGTAAAATGTGTACTTGGTTGTAACAACGATTCTTCGCGGCAGGGGATCGTATTCCAGGGACCTGCCCGAAACGCTACGCGCACTAAGAATGTAACAACTCTTGTATATATCTCAAAAAAAAAATAAAAAATAATAATAATAGCACTAATTATGTACTTATTCTCAATCCATTCTTTGGAGCGGATTTCCTCCATGAAGACAGATTGCATTCAAAGGCTAAGCATATGTTTTAGAATATTTTTTGGTTATATATATATATATATATATATATATATATATATATATATATATATATATATATATATATATATATATATATATATATATATATATTAGTATATTTTGGTAGCAGTCTTTCCTGTAGACATATATTATTAAATATGACGGAAAAAGTAAGATTAATAATTCTAACACGAATTTTTTCAATCTTTCGTACATTTCTTTTCACTGTTGGAGGTAAATCAAAAATCAATTCTCCTAAATTCATTTTTATTTCTAGTCTGACGCGACACGAGCGCGTTTCGTAAAACTTATTACATTTTCAAAGACTTTAGTTTACAAATACACAACTGGTATTTACTGCCACTCACAGGATATATATATATATATATATATATATATATATATATATATATATATATATATATATATATATAGAGGGTTAGAGATCTGTTCTTATTCATATTGTGTAGTGAATTATTGAGCACTCAAGCAGAGAGGCTAAGAGAGTGCCCCAGGGTAAGTGGGGATCATCGTGTGGCAATACTGTCCACGGGACCTGCATAATGAGTAGAGACAATGTTGTGTGTGTGTGTGTGTGTGTGTTGTGTGTGTGTGTGTGTGTGTTGTGTGTGTGTTGTGTGTGTGTGTTGTGTGTGTGTGTGTGTGTGTGTGTGTGTGTGTGTGTGTGTGTGTGTGTGTGTGTGTGTTGTGTGTGTGTGTGTGTGTGTTGTGTGTGTGTTGTGTGTGTGTGTGTGTGTGTGTACTCACCTAATTGTACTCACCTAATTGTGCTTGCGGGGGTTGAGCTCTGGCTCTTTGGTCCCGCCTCTCAACCGTCAATCAACTGGTGTACAGATTCCTGAGCCTATTGGGCTCTGTCATATCTACATTTGAAACTGTGAATGGAGTCAGCCTCCACCACATCACTTCCTAATGCATTCCATTTGCTAACTACTCTGACACTGAAAAAGTTCTTTCTAACGTCTCTGTGGCTCATTTGGATACTCAGCTTCCACCTGTGTCCCCTTGTTCGCGTCCCACCAGTGTTGAAAAGTTCATCCTTGTTTACCCGGTCGATTCCCCTGAGGATTTTGTAGGTTGTGATCATGTCCCCCCTTACTCTTCTGTCTTCCAGTGTCGTGAGGTGCATTTCCCGCAGCCTTTCCTCATAACTCATGCCTCTTAGTTCTGGGACTAGTCTAGTAGCATACCTTTGGACTTTTTCCAGCTTCGTCTTGTGCTTGACAAGGTACGGGCTCCATGCTGGGGCCGCATACTCCAGGATTGGTCTTACATATGTGGTGTACAAGATTCTGAATGATTCCTTACACAGGTTCCTGAACGCCGTTCTGATGTTAGCCAGCCTCGCATATGCCGCAGACGTTATTCTCTTTATGTGGGCTTCAGGAGACAGGTTTGGTGTGATATCAACTCTTAGATCTTTCTCTCTGTCTGTTTCATTAAGTACTTCATCTCCTATTCTGTATCCTGTGCCTGGCCTCCTGTTTCCACTGCCTAGTTTCATTACTTTGCATTTACTCGGGTTGAACTTCAACAGCCATTTGTTGGACCATTCACTCAGTCTATCCAGGTCATCTTGTAGCCTCCTACTATCATCCTCTGTTTCAATCCTCCTCATAATTTTTGCATCGTCGGCAAACATTGAGAGGAACGAATCTATACCCTCTGGGAGATCATTTACATATACCAGAAACAGTATAGGTCCAAGGACTGACCCCTGCGGGACTCCACTTGTGACGTCTCGCCAATCTGAGACCTCACCCCTCACACAGACTCGTTGTCTCCTGTTGCTTAGGTATTCCTCTATCCACCGGAGTACCTTCCCTCTCACTCCAGCCTGCATCTCCAACTTTCGCACTAGCCTCTTGTGTGGCACTGTGTGTGTGTGTGTGTGTGTGTGTGTGTGTGTGTGTGTGTGTGTGTGTGTGTGTGTTGTGTGTGTTGTGTGTTGTGTGTGTTGTGTGTTGTGTGTGTGTGTGTGTGTGTGTGTGTGTGTGTGTGTGTGTGTGTGTGTGTGTGTTTGTTTGTGTGTGTGTGTGTGTGTGTGTGTGTGTGTGTGTGTGTGTGTGTGTGTGTGTGTGTTTGTGTGTGTGTGTGTGTGTGTGTGTGTGTGTGTTGTGTGTGTGTGTGTGTGTGTGTGTGTGTGTGTGTGTGTGTTTTGTGTGTGTGTGTGTGTGTGTGTGTGTGTGTGTGTGTGTGTGTGTGTGTGTGTGTGTGTGTGTGTGTTGTGTGTGTGTGTGTGTGTGTGTGTGTGTGTGTGTGTGTGTGTGTGTGTGTGTGTTGTGTGTGTTGTGTGTGTGTGTGTGTGTGTGTGTGTGTGTGTGTGTGTGTGTGTGTGTGTGTGTGTGTGTGTGTGTTTTGTGTGTGTGTGTGTGTGTGTGTGTGTGTGTGTGTGTGTGTGTGTGTGTGTGTGTGTGTGTGTGTGTGTGTTGTGTGTGTGTGTGTGTGTGTGTGTGTGTGTGTGTGTGTGTGTGTTGTGTGTGTGTGTGTTGTGTGTGTGTGTGTGTGTGTGTGTGTGTGTGTGTGTGTGTGTGTGTGTGTGTGTGTGTGTGTGTGTGTACTCACCTAGTTGTGTTTGCGAGGGTTGAGCTCTGGCCCTTTGGTCCCGCCTCTCAACCGTCAATCAACAGGTGTACAGATTCCTGAGCCTATTGGGCTCTATCATATCTACACTTGAAACTGTGTATGGAGTCAGCCTCCACCACATCACTTCCTAATGCATTCCATTTGTCAACCACCCTGACACTAAAAAAGTTCTTTCTAATATCTCTGTGGCTCATTTGGGCACTCAGTTTCCACCTGTGTCCCCTAGTGCGTGTGCTCCTTGTGTTAAATAGCCCGTCTTTATCTACCATGTTAATTCCTCTGAGAATCTTGTACGTGGTGATCATATCCCCCCTAACTCTTCTGTCTTCAAGTGACGTGAGGTTTAATTCCCGTAGTCTCTCCTCGTAGCTCATACCTCTCAGCCCGGGTACTAGTCTGGTAGCAAACCTTTGAACTTTTTCCAGTTCGGTCTTATGCTTGACTAGATATGGACTCCATGCTGGGGCTGCATACTCCAGGATTGGTCTGACATATGTGGTATACAAAGTTCTGAATGATTCCTTGCACAAGTTTCTAAATGCCGTTCTTATGTTAGCAAACCTGGCATATGCTGCTGATGTTATCCTCTTGATATGTGCTCCAGGGGTGTGTGTGTGTGTGTGTTTGTGTGATTGTGGGTATTCACCTAGTTGTGCTTGCGATGGTTGAGCTCTGCTCTTTCGGCCCGCCTCTCAACTGTCAATCAATCAACTGTTACTAGCTAATTTTTGTTTTCACACGCACACCCAGGAAGCAGCCCGTAACAGCTGTATAACTCCCAGGTACCTTTCTACTGCTAGGCAACATGAGTATAAGGTGAAAGAAATTCTGCCCATTTTGTTTCTCGCCGGGGCCGGGAATAGAACCCAGGTCCATAGGATTACGTGTCCAGCGTGCTGTCCACTCAGCCACCAGCGCCCATTGAGGGTGTGTGTGAGAGAGGGTGTGTACTTACGAATGTGTACTCACCTATTCGTGCCTGCAGGATCGAGCATTGACTCTTGGATCCCGTCTTTCTAGCCAACGGTTGTAGCAATGACTCCTGTCCCATTTCCCTATCTTACCTAATTTTAAAAGTATGAATACAGTTTGCTTCCACAACCTTTTCCCCAAGTACATTCCATTTCCCCACTACTCTCACGCTAAAAGAAAACTTCCTAACATCTCTGTGACTCATCTGAGTTTCCAGTTTCCACCCATGTCCCCTCGTTCTGTTATTATTACGTGTGAACATTTCGTCTATGTCCACTCTGTCTATTCCCCTGAGTATTTTATATATTTCTACTATATTCCCACTTGTAACTTGTTCATCAATGTTGTAACTTGTTCATCAATGTTGTAACTTGTTCATCAATGTTGTAACTTGTTCATCAATGTTGTAACTTGTTCATCAATGTTGTAACTTGTTCATCAATGTTGTAACTTGTTCATCAATGTTGTAACTTGTTCATCAATGTTGTAACTTGTTCATCAATGTTGTAACTTGTTCATCAATGCTGTAACTTGTTCATCAATGTTGTAACTTGTTCATCAATGTTGTAACTTGTTCATCAATGTTGTAACTTGTTCATCAATGTTGTAACTTGTTCATCAATGTTGTTACTTGTTCATCAATGTTGTAACTTGTTCATCAATGTTGCAACATCCATAACTAAATGAAATTTGATGTTCAATTCTTGAGCCCATTATCAACCTCTGTAGCCTTTTACACTCCCACTCACAGGATGGGTATGGGGTCCACTACCACTCACAGGATGGGTATGGGGTCCACTACCACTCACAGGATGGGTATGGGGTCCACTACCACTCACAGGATGGGTATGGGGTCCACTACCACTCACAGGATGGGTATGGGGTCCACTACCACTCACAGGATGGGTATGGGGTCCACTACCACTCACAGGATGGGTATGGGGTCCACTACCACTCACAGGATGGGTATGGGGTCCACTACCACTCACAGGATGGGTATGGGGTCCACTACCACTCACAGGATGGGTATGGGGTCCACTATCACTCACTGGATGGGTATGGGGTCCACTACCACTCACAGGATGGGTATGGGGTCCACTACCACTCACAGGATGGGTATGGGGTCCACTACCACTCACAGGATGGGTATGGGGTCCACTACCACTCACAGGATGGGTATGGGGTCCACTACCACTCACAGGATGGGTATGGGGTCCACTACCACTCACAGGATGGGTATGGGGTCCACTACCACTCACAGGATGGGTATGGGGTCCACTACCACTCACAGGATGGGTATGGGGTCCACTACCACTCACAGGATGGGTATGGGGTCCACTACCACTCACAGGATGGGTATGGGGTCCACTACCACTCACAGGATGGGTATGGGGTCCACTACCACTCACAGGGTGGGTATGGGGTCCACTACCACTCACAGGATGGGTATGGGGTCCACTCCCACTCACAGGATGGGTATGGGGTCCACTACCACTCACAGGATGGGTATGGGGTCCACTACCACTCACAGGATGGGTATGGGGTCCACTACCACTCACAGGATGGATATGGGGTCCACTACCACTCACAGGATGGGTATGGGGTCCACTACCACTCACAGGATGGATATGGGGCCCACTACCACTCACAGGATGGGTATGGGGTCCACTACCACTCACAGGATGGGTATGGGGTACACTACCACTCACAAGATGGGTATGGGGTCCACTACCACTCACAGGATGGGTATGGGGTCCACTACCACTCACAGGATGGATATGGGGCCCACTACCACTCACAGGATGGGTATGGGGTCCACTACCACTCACAGGATGGGTATGGGGTCCACTACCACTCACAAGATGGGTATGGGGTCCACTACCACTCACAGGATGGGTATGGGGTCCACTACCACTCACAGGATGGGTATGGGATCCACTACCACTCACAGGATGGGTATGGGGTCCACTACCACTCACAGGATGGGTATGGGGTCCACTACCACTCACAGGATGGATATGGGGCCCACTACCACTCACAGGATGGGTATGGGGTCCACTACCACTCACAGGATGGGTATGGGGTCCACTACCACTCACAGGATGGGTATGGGGTCCACTACCACTCACAGGATGGGTATGGGGTCCACTACCACTCACAAGATGGGTATGGGGTCCACTACCACTCACAGGATGGGTATGGGGTCCACTACCACTCACAGGATGGGTATGGGATCCACTACCACTCACAGGATGGGTATGGGGTCCACTACCACTCACAAGATGGGTATGGGGTCCACTACCACTCACAGGATGGGTATACCAACTCTTAACTTTATCTCTAATTTTCATTAGCTTTGATTCGATTTATTATTAAAGTATCTTTAACATTAAAGTTAAAAAAACTGTTTATTATTTGGTTAAGATTCGGGTACTTGAAGCGGATGTTCCAAGTAGCACGGTCTATGGTGAGCCCGTAGTGAACTTATAAAGTTTTTAATAGTAACCTATTTAAGAAATAATGGGCTGCTGAGTAGGCTTCAAATGTACGTAGGACAAGAAAGGCGCGTGTCGGAGCCCAAGGAGGATGGGAATGCTCTCGGCTCTAGTCTTTTGTTTAAATCGTTACGACAAACTGGAATTTGAATGCTGGGTTGGAATCTCTTTAAGCCCTTAGACTTGAGGTTCCCACCCATTGCTTCGGGATGGGGGTGTGGAGGGAGGAATGGGGAGAGGATAAGGAAGGATGGAGATAAGGGAAGGAATGGGTTAAGGGGAAGAATGAGGGAGAGTGGATAAGTGGGTTAAGGGGAGGATGAATTGAGGGAGAGTGGATAAGTGGGGAGAGGGAGGAAGAGTGGGGCTTAATCACATAATGAATACTGGGTGGGAGGTACTCGGCGGTGCTCGGGTCTCTCTGCCACCTCCCCTCTCATTCAATCATTTCCCTCTCTCATCTCTCTTCCTCACTCCCCCTCCTCCCCAATAGTCCCCCCTCACCACCCCTTCTTTTACCTCTTCCCCTTCTCCTATGCCGATATTTATGAGATCATGGCACTTGGGCTTATCGTGACTGGCCTATGACACTCCCACACCCGTCATGTTTCATGAGTGAAAGTTTTGTAAGGCTAGCCCCAAGCCTCTGGCCGCCTACTTCAGACAGACAACCAAATAAACAGCCATTGTGTCTTATAGGTATGGATATCATGCCAAGTATTAGAGTCGAGGCTCTATTAAGGGATAAGTATATCATGCCCAGTATGATAGTTAAGACTATCAAGTGCTGAGTATATTTTGTCCAAAAGGATAATCATGACGCTAGCATATTTTTCTGTTATATTCACCAATTATCAGAGCTGAAATATTAACAATTTCCCAGCACGTAAGTATTTACAGTAAGTTTTAACAGTGAAGCAATAACAATGAACTTACTTAATTTAAGCAAGTAAGTTATTAATAGTTACAAATATGCGAAGAACATGATTAACATTTATGTCTTGACAAAAATAGTTGTCCAAGCTGTGGCTGGCCCCAACCTATCCTCAGATCCACAACACTTCCCTATATTTACTACATTTATAATCCTATTTCGTCCTGAATCAATGGGGTACAATCATGGATGAACTTTATTTTTGACATGACCTCACCCAAGATGACCAACCTGTATACAAGTTTATTTTCGTCTCCACAGATGGCGTTGTTGCTGGCAGCCATGTTTGTTATTGCGGCCATCTCCTGGGCGCTCGATCCTGACCTGATCCGCCAGATTGAGAGCAGGTTAGGTCACACAGCACAAGTTT